>NC_090402.1:42024714-42324714 GCF_036365525.1 Heterodontus francisci | reverse complement strand
GTGCCACCCTGTCAAATTCCAAAGCATCCTCCTCCATCATGGTCAGCGTGGCAATGGCTGCAGGTCCACCCCAGTTCTCTGCCCCTCCATGGAGTTGTGGGCTCTCTTCTCCTGCAATGAAAATAGGCAGAGAGTTAGGAGTATGTGAAATGAACTGGTTGTTGAGGATGGACGGTGAACATTTGAGAAGGGTGACTGTGAGGAGTGGGTGTGAGAGGGAAATAGGTTGAGGGTGTGAGTATCATTTAAGATGGAGGATTGAAGGCTGGAAGAAAGGAATGTGTGTGACAGCAAGTTTAAGGGGAGGCAGTGACATAGTGGAAATGTCACTGGATTAGTAAGCCAGAGCCCAGGCTAATGCTCCGGGGATGTGGTTTCGAATCCCACCACAGCAGATGGTGAAATTTGAAGTTAATTAATAATTCTGGAAGTTAAGAAAAAGCTAGTCTAACAGTGGCCATGAAACCATTGCCCATCTGGTTCACTAATGTCCTTTAGAGAAGGAAATCTGCCATCCTGACCTGGTCTGGCCTACATGTACCCTGAAATGGCCTAGCAAGTCATTCAGTTCAAAGGCAGTTAGGGTTCGACAATAAATGCTGGCCTAGCCAGCAATGCCCACATCCCACGAACGAATAAAACAAAAGTTGTGTTGTTCAGAGGAGTGCTGTGCAGAAGAATGCTGGGGGCGGTGACAGAGTGATGGCTGCCTGCTGAAAGTTGTACGACGCTCACTTTGCCAGACCGTATGACACTGGATCCACGTCCTGAGCATCACATTCCTGCTGTTCACCTCCTCTGCTACTTGTAGCCATGCCTGCTTGGTCAGGCTGGCTGGCCTCCTCCTCCCATCCACAGGGAGGAGGACTACTCTCTTTGCCCTGACTGCATCCATCATGATCTCCAGGGACGAATCTGAGAATCGAGGGGCAGACTTCCCATTTTGTGCTTCCGTCCTGCAGCAGTTTCCTCCTTCCCATTGTATATTCAACGTCTCACTCTTTCTTCTTTAGTGGGAGGTGGTGGCTTAGTGGTAATGTCACCAGATTGGTAACCCAGAGCCCCAGGTTTATGATCTGGGAGCATGGGTTTGAATCTCACCATGGTAGGTGGTGGAATTTGAATTCAGTTAATAAATCTGGAATTCAAAGCTAGTCTAGTCGTGACAGTGAAACCATTGTCAATTGTTGTAAAAACTCACCTGGGAGAGTAATATCTTTTAGGGTAGGAAATCTACTGTTCTTACGTGGTTTGGCTGAAAGGCCTGCACAGGTTGGAAAAAAGAACCCGACCAATCCACAGCGGACCCGAGCCCACCCTGACTCGACCCGAACCAAGCCCGACCTGGCTATCCCTTCACTTACCTTCCGACTGGGAAGCTCCACAAAGCTGCAGCGCATGTGTGATGACGTCACTCGCTCACTGCGCGCCGGATTTCGTCCCGGACTCCCTGTTCAGGTAAGTTTTTTTATTTTTAATACTTACCAGCAGAGCACTTATGCTGTGTGTCCGGCCCAACCCGACCCTAGCCCGACCCGGACCCAGCCCGACCCGACCCGAGCCCGAAAGCCAGACCCGGAAGCGGGGCCCGACCTGACCCGAACCCGACGCATGCCGTTGGGTCCTGTCGGGTTTGGGTTGAGGTGCAGGCCTTTAATTTGGCCTACCCGTGACTCCAGACCCACAGTAATGTGGTTGACTCTTAAATGCCTTCTGAAATGGCCGAGCAAATTCAAGGGCAATTAGGGATGAGCAATAAATGCTAGTCTAGCCAGCGAAACCCACATCCCATGAATGAATAAAAAAAACCTTTGCAATGGGGAGGGATGAATCAACCTCCTGCCTCCTCAGGCCTTCTGCTCTCCCTAATTGGATAGTGAGCTCGGAAGTGGGTTCTTAATTAGAACATAGAACAGTACAGCACAGTACAGGCCCTTCGGCCCACGATGTTGTGCCAAACCTTTAACCTACTCTAAGATCAAACTAACTACCTACCCTTCATTCTACTATCATCCATGTACCTATCCAAGAGTCGCTTAAATGCCCCTAATATATCTGCTTCTACTACCACCGCTGGCAGTGCATTCCACGCACCCACCACTCTCTGTGTAAAGAACCTACCTCTGACATCTCCCCGAAACCTTCCTCCAATCACCTTAAAATTATGCCCCCTGGTGATAGCCCTTTCCACCCTGGGAAAAAGTCTCTGACTATCCACTCTATCTATGCCTCTCATCATCTTGTACCCCTCTATCAAGTCACCCCTCATCCTTCTTCGCTCCAATGAGAAAAGCCCTAGCTCCCTCAATCTTTCTTCGTAGGACATGCCCTCCAGTCCAGGCAGCATCCTGGTAAATCTCCTCTGCACCCTCTCTAAAGCTTCCACATCCTTCCTATAATGAGGCGACCAGAACTGAACACAATATTCCAAGTGTGGTCGAACCAGGGCCTTATAGAGCTGCAGCATAACCTCGCGGCTCTTAAACTCAATCCCCCTGTTAATGAAAGTCAACACACCATATGCCTTCTTAACAACCCTATCAACTTGGGTGCCAACCTTGAGCGATCTATGGACATGGACCCCAAGATCCCTCTGTTCCTCCACACTACCAAGAATCCTGTCTTTAAGCCTGTATTCCGCATTCAAATTTGACCTTCCAAAATGAATCACTTCACACTTTTCCAGGTTGAACTCCATCTGCCACTTCTCAGCCCAGCTCTGCATCCTGTCAATGTCCCGTTGCAACCTACAACAGCCTTCCACACTATCCACAACTCCAGCAACCTTCCTGTCATCGGCAAACTTGCTAACCCAGCCTTCCACTTCCTCATCCAAGTCATTTATAAAAATCACAAAGAGCAGAGGTCCCAGAACAGATCCTTGTGGAACACCACTGGTCACCGAGCTCCATGCTGAATACTTTCCATCTACTACCACCCTCTGTCTTCTATGGGCCAGCCAATTTTGTACCCAGACAGCCAACTTTCCCTGTATTCCATGTCTCCTTACTTTCTGGCTGCCTTTCAGAAGTTTGAAGGTGCGCTGCTGCTGTGAACGGGGTTGGGACTCGAAAATGGACCTGCGTCCGAAAGTTTTCTTCATCCAGAAAGTTTTGCCCTATGTAATGTTTGAAAAGAAAAGGTGAATTTGGACCTATAATTTGCAAAGCTCTCTATCATTGGGGTTTTTCGTCGTGCCATATTGGGTCTCTTGTGGGCTAGAAATTAATGGCTGTGATTAGTCAACAACTCCATTATCATCGTATCACACAACTACCAGAATGATAGAATGAGCTAGATGAAATTTAATCATTTTTCATCTAGCATTTCCTATGTTTCTAAAAGATGCTTTCACAATGGCCTTGGTAAGTGAGTTTCTGATTAAAAGAAAAGAATGGGCTTTTTTAGTGGTGGTACAATGAAGGCTTTATATTGGGTCGATGCAGGCTGCTGTAGGAGGTCTTGGCACAAGCACCTCTTCAAAGCCTATCAGAAAGCAGCTGGAAAACATATCCCCAAATCTGGTGAACTCATAAAACCAGTTTTTGTCTAGTGTGTCTGTATAACTGTCTGTTTCTCAGTACCTGAGAAAAACTGAACTAAGAAGAGCATACAATAAGTCTTTTTTACATGAAAAAACATAGGAACATGAGTAGGTTATTCAGCCTCTTGATCCTGCTTTGCCATTCAGTTAGACCATGGCCAATCTCTAGCTCAACTTCATTTACCTGCCTTGGCTCCATATCCCTTGATACCCTTCTCAATATTTATCCCTCAACCAACATCACTAAAAAATGCAGATTATCTGGTCATAGTCTCATAGTTATTGGTGGGAACTTGGTGTGCATAATTTGGCTGTCACATTTCCAACAGTACAACAGTGAGCACACTTCAAAGTAAAGGGAATCATTGGCTATAGAACTCATTGGGACATCCTGAGGTCGTGAAAGGTGCTGTGTATGCGGAAGTTTCTTTCCTTTTCTTATAAAAAGATGGAGGAAAGGAGACCAGGTGCAAAATCCTGCTTAATTCTGGGAATTAAATGAGAGGCACTTTCGATCACAAACATCTCGCCGGCCAGCCTGAATTCTAAAAGATTTTGAAACCCATCTCAAGGGGGGAAATAAAAATGTTCTACAGAGAGCCGATTTACCCTGCCGCATCACCTTCAATCCATCTAAATTAATTTTTCATCCTTAGTGTTTCCTGTGGGATCACATTACATGCAGAGCTGAGGGAAAAAGATCACTGAATCTGTGATACAGAGCATAATGTTATCAGCATAATGGAAAAGCTTATGAGCAACCAACTGAATATGTTAAAGTTCTCACAATGACTCAGGTCTCTTGTATAGTTCTAAAATTGGTTTCTTTCCTGTTTAAGTGCAGCAACTATTTAATTTGCTGCTCTATTAACAGATTGATTGTTCTTAAAGCCCCTGATGAAATCTTCAATCCTAGTCGCAAAGGATTTTCAGGAAATTGTAACTATTTATTGACAAAAACACAGAGATGCAGAAGTGTTCTCTTATGGAATTTTTCCACGGGTATTTTACTCCCTGATTTTTCTCCCTGCCTCTCCAGAACAGAGGCAATGATCACATTGAGAAAATTGCGGAATAGGGAACACATTCCAGGACATAGAGCAGAGAGGAAAGGTAGCCAAGTCTGCAAAGTTTCCCTCAAATGTCCCCGATCCCCAATTAATACAACAGAGACTGCTGGCCTGTGCTGATGTATGGTGCTCTGCATGCTGGCCAATCTCCAGTACCTTGTCCTAGTGCGCACCATTAATGCTTGAGGCTGAATCTCACATGTGGCCAGACTATTCAACTATGGGGCTTCACAACAGAGCACAATCCTGTTCTCTTTTAGTGTCCATACACATGCGCATTCCAGTACAGTCACATTACAGACATCAGCAGTAGAAACTCTTGGTCAGAGTCATAGAGTCAGAGTCTTACAGCACAGAAACACCCTTCAGCCCTCCCCACACTTGGCCCTCCCCACAATGAGCCTAAAGTTACTGGTGCAACACATTAACTGAGATTGGCAATGCTGACTAGGTCTATGGCCAGGATATTGCTCTCCAGCATGGTCCCCAGCTGACTGGGCAATGCTGAACAGATCATTTCAATTTGACTGCTCTGCCTTCTGTCACCTTCCCTTAAAAATAGAAAAGTAGACCTTTAGCAGCAGGACTGTACAGTATTTGTGAGGTTGCCGAACCCACTGAAACTAATTAAGGATAAGCGTGGATTGGATTGATGTCAGTGCATGCGACTCGTCATCTTTAACTAATTGTATAAGATGGACAGGTCATGCAAATCTGAAAGGTAAAACCAGTATCACTAAAAAACAAGACAAACATATACATATCCTGTGCTTGAGTGTTGCCAGTCATATTTGCCAAAAGGTATTAACCTAGAGGTGAGCTAACTGATGATTAAACTAGGCAGGTAAGCAATTGAAATTCATGTCAATCCCAGGCTAATGGAACCTTATTCTGCACAAAGCCCTAGACTGGAAAGGTTAAGTTGGAATAATAGTGTGGATTTTTCTGCAGGACCTCTGGGGAGTGATCAGAATCATAAGCTGCTTTGGATCCAATTCATCCTGGATTAATGTCAGGCCCACTCTTAGTTTGCTGTATAACCATTACCATATTCCTAGCCCTCCTTTTAAGTTTTGTCTCCTGCAGTGGTGACAGATAAATAAAGCTTTCAACATTGCAACAAAAAGGCCCTTACCTTCCTCATTCTGTTATTGTACTCAATAAAAATTTCCAGTAGCTGCAGTTCCTTCTATTATAACAAAGGCAAAATAATGAAGTTGTTGGAAATCTGAAATGTAAACAGAACATGCTGGAAATACACATCATCTGTAAAGGAAGAAAAACAGATTGCACTGTGGAATTTTAACCCCCAAATACTGGTGAGTTTGGGATGTAAAACGTTTGAAACTCTCGAACAGCGGGGACAGTGGCATAGTGGCAATGTCATGGGACAAGTATTTCAGAGGCCCAGGCCAATGCCCTGGGGACACAGGTTCAAATCCTGTCACAGCAGCTGGTGGGATTGGAATTCAATTAATTAATTATTTTTTAAAATTCTGGACTTGAAAGCTGGTCTCAGTAATAGTGACTTGAAGCTATCGTTGATGCTCATAAAAACCCATCGAGTTCACCAATATCCTTCAAGGAAAGAAATCTGCCATCCTTATCTGGTCTGACCTACATGTGTCTCCAGACCCTCTGAAATGGCCTAGCAAGCCAGTCAGTTGTTAAGGACAATTAGGGATGGGCAACAAATGCTGGCTTTGCCAGCGCTGCCCATATCCCATGAAAGAATAAAAAGAAACCTGAACTCAATCCCATCCACTTCTGGTTTTTGATGGTGACTGAACTGGGGGAGGCAACCAACCCACTCACAGGAGGTGGGTTGGTCATTTAATATTTTAATGAGGCTGTGCGCCTCAGATTTTTTTTTTTCTCCCTTCCAGCTTTAATGTTAGCTCACAGGGTTTCCTGGATTTAGGGAAACCCTGCAGCTAAAGGAAGGCAAGGACTGCTGCACTGAGAAAATAGTTGTCTTTCCAGCTCTACTTGTGGGCCATGAGGAGCAGGTTTGCTTTCTCCCAAAACCACAAAGTAACCCACTTCTCTCCACGATCAGAGCCCACCTGTCATTGGAACCCCACTGTGCTCTTTCCATATCACCAACCCCAATCCCCCACTGCAATCATTGACCTCTCCGATCCCTCATTTCTGCCCCCAATTTATTTGCAACTCCCCGCAATCACCCATAGGCCCTACAAGGCACTCTGTTTTGAGAAGAGTGTGGAAAGTAGTGGAGAAGCTTGGATAGGGACTTCCAGTGGGCAGGGCTGAGGTACTGAAGGCATTGCCATTGGTGGCTGGGTGAAGGGAGAGGGGATCATTGCAGACAGAATCAGGTAATTGAAAAGTGCAGAAGTGGTGGCAAAGAGTGGGCGTGGAGAGACCATGGACCAATGTGGTTACAAACACTTCAAATTTGAACTGTCAGGGGACTAAGCTAAATGTGAGTCAATGATGATGGAAGAGTTGGATAAATGGGACAGGATACGAAAGCCTGAGTTTTGGATAAGAACACAAACAAAAACAGAAAGGTTCTCACCTGGGAATTGTTTTTTTTTAAAAAAACAACATAACAATAACAACAAATTGCATTTATATAGCATCTTTAAGGTAGAAAAGTTTGCCCACTCTTTGAAAAGTAGTTTTTTCCACTGTCTTCAAGGCAGCTGTGGAATGTTTTTCCAATATTGTTAAAAGCTGGTGTGAAGTGGCTGCTAATGATTCCGTTTTTTGATATGGTAGCAGAGAGGGTAATGCGGTTGATGTGGTATATATGGACTTGCATAAGGCATTTGATAAAGTGCCACATAGTAAGTTTGTCAGCAAAGTTGAAGCACACGGAATAAAAGGGTCAGTGGATATGAAGTTGTCTGAGTGACAGGAAACGGTGTAATGGTGAACAGTTGTTTTTCAGACTGGAAAAAGGTATACAGTGGTGATTCCCAGGCGTCAGTACTGGGACCACTGCTTTTCCTGATATATATTAATGACTTAGACTTGGGAGCACAAGGCACAATTTCAAAATTTTCAGATGACCCAAAACTTGGTAGTGTAGTGAAGTGTGAGGAGGATGATGGTAAGCTTCAAGAGGACATAGCCAGGCTGGTGAAAAGGGCAGACATGTGACAATTTAATGCAGAGAAGTATGAAGTGATACATTTTGGTAGGAAGAATGAGGAGAGGCAATATAAACCAAAAGGTATAATTCTAAAAGGGGTGCAGGAGCAGAAAGTAGCAGGGCAGGTTGAGAAAGTGGTTAAAAAGACATATAGGATCCTGAGTGTTATAAATAGAGGTGTAGAATACAAAGCAAGGAAGTTGTAATTCAGTCCTTTGGGGATGGCTGGGAGACAGGAAGCCTGGCAAACTGGCATAGGAAGGCATTGGGGCAGTGCCCAATGTCTTCCCACTGCCATACAAATTTGCCAGTCGCCGGGAAACTGGCAGATTGGCCACCCATTTGGAGGCCAATTGAGCCACTTAAGTGGTCAATTAAGAACTACATCCTGGCTTCACAGGCATTTTTCCCATGTCAGGAGCACCTGCCACTGTGTGGGGAGACCATCCAGTGAAACTTGGCAGCCTCTTAATGTACTCTGGAGAGGGGGTGCCCTCCTTTAGAGGCACTCCAAGACCCATGAAGAGGACCCCCCAGTGGCAATGTCTGCCCCCATGGCAAAGGGGTTGACTGGCCTCAGCGACTTCCCCATGATCGCTGGGACCTGTATGCCAGGCCCTCGCTACCCCCTACCCCACAAACCCCGGGTGGCGGACCATTGAGGTGCCCTCATCCTGCAGCTGCAGCCTCAGCAATGACCACCACTAGTGGTGGCGCTACTGAGGCTGCTGAGCTATGGGCTCTGTGATTGGGCTAACAGCTCTTGGAGATGTCAACGTATTACAGAGGGTGCGGAGAAAAATTTACTAGAATGGTATCAAAACTTCAGTTATGTGGAGAGACTAGGGAAAAGGATATTGTTCTCCTTAGAGCAGAGAAGGTTAAGGGAAGACTTCATAGAGTTGTTCAAAGTCACAAAGGGCTTTGACAGAGTAAATAAGAAGAAACTGTTTCCTGTGGCAAAGGGTTGGTAATCAGAGGACAGAGGTTTAACGTCATTGACAGAAGAACCATTGATGACATGAAGAAAAATAAATTTATGCAACAAGTTATTATGATCTGGAATGTACTACCTGAAAGAGAGGTGGAAGCAGATTCAATAACTTTTAAAAGGTTGTTGGCTAAATATTTGAAGGTTGTGGGTGGGGTGGGTGGATCTTGCAAAGCAATGGGGAAAGTGTAGGAGAATGGGATTAATTGGACATCTCTTTCAAAGAGCTGGCACAGGCATGATGGGCTGAATGGTCTCTTTCATGCTGTGATCATTCTATGATCTTATGATTAAAGGTGGCCACTTTGATTGGGTAATTTGAAGGAGAATATCAAGGAATGCCTAAAGAGGCGGCATTAAACCTTGTTGATTTCGGTAAATATCTATTAGATAATTTGGGTGTGGCCTGATCATGACTTCAGAATTTGTGTTGTCCTTCATTCTGCTTTGTTCAACGTTGATGGTACCTTGCACCGAGGCCCCTTCATGCATTAAAATAAACCTCTGTAATAAGCCAAAATCAGTGCAGCATGATCAAAATGTCCATATCCCAACCTCACCATTACTGCATTTACATTGTAAGGAACTGTTTTTCCACTCTGGAAGAGAAATTAGATCATGAGGGGCATGGGGAGTGGCTGACAGAAAGCCAAAGTTTTAGTCAGAACTGAGGGACATAGGTTCCTGTGTGTGACAATATTGAAGTAAGTATATTTTGTTTGTTGACTGTAGCAATATGAATGCGCAGGAGCACTGAACTGCCTTCAATTGACTGGGTTCAATTGATTTTGAGAACTGAAGGGGTTAATAATGATACAAGGGGCAGCAACATATACAAGTGGCATTTTGTATTTTCTTACAGTTTCAGATTTTCTCATTTTTAGAAGTATGTTTTATCGACCCATAAAAATCAAAATCTATTCTTTGTAAAACCTTTTCCCTGCCATTTTCTATGGTATTGTAGGCTGAGGCAGTGTCAAGATGATGTGCTGTAAGATATAGTTTAACTTCAGCAATGAGCGGCTCAGAACTGACGGGCATTGTCATAAAAAGAGGTTGTTATTTTGCATTTCCTTACATAAAGTTCTAGTTCAATAACCCGAACATTTCTGATTTCAATAGATATGCAGAAAGAAGCATGCAAATCCTCAGAAGAATTGATGCATGCCACCCATTCATTTTTTTAAAATCATTTCCTGTTAGGAAGAGCTTGCATTTATACAGTGCCTTTCTTGACCTCAGGATGTCACAAACTGCTTTTCAACTAACAAAGTACCTTTGAAGTGTAGTTACTGTTGTAATGTAGCCAAATTGTGGACAGCAAGGCCCCACAAATACCAATGAGGTACTGATCAGATAACCTGATCTTTAGCGTTGTTGGTTGAGATAAAACTGCCCTGCTCTTCTTTGAAATAGTGTCATGCAATCTTTTATGCCCACCTGAGAGGGCAGGCGGGGCCTTGGTTCAACATCCTGTCCAAAAGACAGCACCTTTGACAGCGTAGCACTCCCACAGTACTGCACGGGAGTGTTATTCTAGATTATGTGTTCATATCCCTGGTGTGGTGATTGTAATGAGTTCTTTATGTTGTCTTATGCTACATAAATAAGATGCGTGGAGTCCAGGTCGTTGAAGATCTCTAACAGATTCATTAACAGCTAACACAACACAGAGCAAACTATTTACAGGACCTTCGTCTGGGTGTTACAGTTGCAGAGTGACGCTGGCTTGTAGTCACATGACTACATCCTGGTACTTAGCTTATTAGCATACTGAGATCTTAAAGGGACATCACTCTTAAGGCAATCACACAAAAGTAATCGAACAGATGACCTTCACATTCGGAGGTGAGAGTGCTACTCTGAGACTGAACCACAGTTGGCACCTTTACTTCTTTATTTATGACACCTTAAAAAGTTATTTTTCAAGACTTGCTGTGAACATTAGTTTTACTGATTCTAGATGTAAGACATTTGAAGTTGCAATGTGACAAGTTGTGCTTGCTTCCAAGTAATAGTACTGTGTCACCATTACTGATTATATCTTGTAAACATAAAGGATCAGTATCCCTTCACATTGGTTTGAATGGCATATATACATTGTTAATATGTAGTCACCCTACAATTTGCAAGTTAATTCCCTGCCAAATGCATTATACCAGGAGGCAAAGTTATGAAATTTTACTAACAATGCACTATGGTTTCTGCAAAAATGAGTTTTGACAGACTCAGTCTAGTTCCTTGTTTATCCACATGAGTCCACTGCACACAACAGCCATTTATTAAGCACAAAATTTGCCATCTCACTATGAGCAGGAGGATGCCGAGTCTGGGAAATGGAAATGTTTCCGGAGAAAACACTGGGTGTCTCTCTGATTTTGAGGCTCCAAGTGGACGTTTTTATGTGCTGTATATAATTCGAGAATGCTTGATGCTGAAGTTGGGTGTGAAAATGCAAAGCTTTCCAACCCCTGGAAGCATATTACAATAATCACATTATGACAGCAGTTCATTGACTAAGCACTTTGTGATGTCCTGAGGTCAAGAAAGGTACTACATAAATGCAAGTTCTTTCTTTCACCTTGATGCATTCAAAAATTAGTTTCTTTAACCACTGATCATTCATCTGCATCATTTTGTCGAAATAGAGTTTTAAATATAAGTTTCAAACCTCTGATTTTCTTTTGCTAAATTCAAGCATTGATTATAATTCACTTTGGTTCAAATAACTGGGGCAGAATTAGACTAGAATCAGCACAGTTATAACTTAGTATTCTGTGAATTCATGGTTAAGGCAAATATACATAAAGACTTGCATTTATATAGTGCCTTTCACGACCACTGGATGTCCCAAAGCGTTTTACAGTTAATGAAATACTTCAATGTCCACCTAAGAGTGCAGATGGGGCTTCGGTTTAACGTCTCATCCAAAAGATGACATTTCCAACAGTGCAGCACTCCCTCAATACTGCACTGGAGTGTCAGCGCTCATGTATCTGGAGTGGGGCCTGAACCCACAACCTTCTGACGCAGAGACGAGTGCATCCAACGGAACCACAGCTGACATATATATTATATATATATAAACCTCCTCAGCAGAGTGAAGAAAGAATTCACACAATCACAAATACATGTGTAATAATTCTGACCTCGCCCTCGCAACATTGCCTAATCGTTGTCAGCAAATACGTGATTAATTCTTACAGAACAGATTTACTTGGTGCCATCAAAAGAAGTAGGAATGTAATTATAAGCACACAATGATTCATTCTGCTGAATAGCAGAGCCTATAATTATAGATAACAACAGTAACTAAGAAAGGTATGAAACTTGATGCCTCTCGTTATGCAAGGGATGATTTATAATCGGCCTGGCTGCCAATGCGAAGTAAGCCATCTCATTGGGAGACACACATTCTCATGTATAATGAAGGTCACTTTCATGGTCAAACATGGCCATGATACCTGAAGCCAATTCATCAAAAATGTGTCCAGAAATGTCGGTGTGTCTGAATACAAGAAATGGAATGAGGGAATTTTGAGTGACAAAAGATTGTTTTCGGGTACTTTCTACCATTTTTTAAGTCTAGAGTTTTCAGCTCTCATTTTAGAGCACTCTCCTACTTGACTCCCGACTCTTGAGGTCTTCGAGATTGTCTCCAGAACTTACTGTCCAGCTAAATATTCAGTAATGTGTACTAGGCAAAGGACAGAAAGGCTGCAAAATTGGACAGTACAAAAACAGGTAAGGGGTTTGTGATGAGGGATTTTTTTTATTCGTTCCAGGGATGTGGGTGTCACTGGTTAGGATAGCATTTATTGCCATCTCTAATTGCCCTTGAGAAGGTGAGCTGCCTTCTTGAGCCACTGCAGTCCTTGGGGTGTAGGTACACCCACAGTGCTGTTAGGAAGGGAGTTCCAGGATTTTGATCCAGCAACAGTGAAGGAACGGTGATATAGTTGCAAGTCAGGATGGTGTGTGGCTTGGAGGGGAACTTGTAGGTGGTGGTGTTCCCATGCACATGATGCCCTTGTCCTTCTAGTTGGTAGAGGTCACAGGTTTGGAAGGTGCTGTTGAAGGAGGTTTTCTGATTTGCTGCAGTGTATCTTGCAGATGGTACACACTGCTGCCACTGTGCGTCAGTAGTGAAAGGAGTGCATGTTGAAGGTGGGGGATGGAGTGCCAATCAAGTGGGCTGCTTTGTCCTAGATGGTGCCCAGCATCCAGGCAAGTGGAGAATATGCCATCATAATCCTGACCTGTGCTATGTGAATGGTGAACAGGCATTGGGGAGACAGGATGTGAGTTACTCACCACAGAATTCCCAACCTTTGACCTGCTCTTGTAACCACAGCATTTATGTGGCTGGTCCAGCTCAGTTTCTGGTCAATGGTGACCCCCAAGATGTTGATAGTGGGGGATTCAGTGATGGCAATGACATTGAGTGTAAAGGGGCGATGGTTAGATTCTCTTTTGTTTGAGATAGTCATTGCCTGGCACTTGTGTGGCGCTAATTTTACTTGCCACTTATCAGCCCAAGCCTGGATGTTTTTCAGGTATTACTACATATGGACATGGGCTGCTTCAGTATCTGAGAAGTTGTGAATGGTACTGAACATTGTGCAATCATCAGCAAACATCCCCACTTCTGACCTTATGATGGAGGGAAGGTCATTGATGAAGCAGCTGAAAATGGTTGGGGCTAGGACACTCCCTAAGGAACTCCTGCAGTAATATCCTGGGACTGAGACGATTGACCTCGAATATCCTCAACCATCTTCCTTTGTGCTAGGTATGACTCCATTCAGTGGAGAGTTTTCCCCCTGTTTCCCATTGACCTCAGTTTTGCTCGTGCTCCTTGATGCCATACTCGGTCAAATGCTGCCTTGATGTCAAGGGCAGTCACTCTCCCCTCACCTCTGGAGTTCAGCTCTTTTGTCTATGTTTGGACAAAGGCTGTAATGAGGTCAGGAGCTGAGTGGCCCTGGCAGAACCCAAACTGAGCGTCACTGAGCAGGTTATTGCTGAGCAAGTGCCGTTTGATAGCACTGTCAACGACACCTTCCATCACTTTGCTGATGATCGGGAGTAGACTGATAAGCCAGTAATTGGCCGGGTTAGATTTGTCCTGCTTTTGTGCACAGGACATACCTGGGCAATTTTCCACATTGCTGGGTAGGTGCCAGTGTTGTAGCTGAACTGGAACAGCTTGGCTAGGGGCATGGCAAGTTCTGGAATACAAGTCTTCAGCATTATTGCCGGAATGTTGTCAGGGCCCATAGCCTTTTCAGTATCCAGTGCCTCAGCCATTTCTTGATATCACGTGAACTGAATCAGATTGGCCAAACACTGACAACTGTGATGCTGGTGACGTCAGAAGGAGGCTGAGATGAATCATCCACTCGGCATTTCTGGCTGAAAATTGTTGCGAATGCTTCAGCCTTGTCTTTTGCACTGATGTGCTGGACTTCCCCATCATTGAGGATGTGGATATTTGTGCAGCCTCCTCCTCCTGTTTGTTGTTTAATTGACCACCCCCATTCACGATTGGATGTCGCAGGGCTGCAGAGCTTAGATCTGATCTGTTGGTTGTGGGATCGCTTAGCCCTGTCTATCACATGTTGTTTCCACTGTTTGGCATGCAAGTAGTCCTGTGTTGTTGCTTCACCAGGCTGACACCTCATTTTGAGATATGCCTGGTGCTACTCCTGGCATGCCCTCCTGCACTCTTCATTGAACCAGGGTTGGTCTCCCGGCTTGATGGCATGGGAGAGTAGGGGATATGCCGGGCCATGAGGTTACAGATTGTGGTTAAGTACAATTCTGCTGCTGCTGCTGATAGCCCATAGCGCCTCATAGTTGCCCAGTTTTGAGTTGCCATATATGTTTGAAATCTATCCCATTTAGCACGGTGGTGGTACCACACAACATGATGGTGGGCATCCTCAGTGTGAAGATGGGACTTCGTCTCCTCAAGAACTGTGCGGTGGTCACTCCTACAAATACTGTCATGGACAGGTGTATCTGTGACAGGTAGGTTGGTGAGGACGAGGTCAAGTAGGTTTTTCCTTCTTATAGGTTCCCTCACCACCGGCCGCAGACCCAATCTAGCAGCTATGTCCTTTAGGATTCAGCCAGCTAGGTTGGTAATGGTGCTACCAAGCCAATCTTGGACACTGAAGTCCCCCACCCAAAGTACATTTTGTGTCCTTGCTACCCTCAATACTTCTTCCAATTGCTGTTCAACATGAAGAAGCACTGATTCATCAGCTGAGGGGGGGGGGGGGGGGGGGGCAGTAGGTGGTAATCAGCAAGAGGTTTCCTTGCCCATGTTTGACCTGATGCCATGAGACGTCATGGGTTCCGAAGTCAATGTTGAGGACTCCCAGGGCAACTGCCTCCCAACTGTATACCACTGTGCCACCACCTCTGGTGAGTCTGTCCTGCCGGTGGGATAGGACATACCCAGGGATAGTGATGGCGGTGTCGGAGCATTGTCTGCAAGCCATGATACCGTGAGTTTGTCTATGTCAGGCTGTTGCTTGACTAGTCTGTGGGACAGCTCTCTCAACTTTGCACAAGCCCCCAATGTTAGTAAGGAAAACTTTGCAGGGTTGACATGGCTGGGTTTGCCGTTGTTGTTTCCGGTGCCTCGGTCGTGCTGGGTGGTCGGTCCAGTTCCATTCCCTTTCTTAGACCTTGGAGCAGTTTGATACAACTGAGCTGCTTGCTAGGCCATTTTAGAGGGCAGTTAAAAGTCAAGCCCATTGCTGTAGGTCTGGAGTCACATGTATGCCAGATCTGGTAAGGACAGCAAATTTCCTTCCCTAAAGGAAGGAAACTTGATTCTGCCTGTTAATTTAGATGATTGTTGCATGCAACCAGTGCTAAGTGCACTATTGATTGACTGCATGCCTCAGCAGGGAGCGCAAAATCGTGAGAGGCTGGCTCAAATTAAAGCTAGCCTGCACCTCTTAAAGGGGATGTGCATTGTGGGTGGAAGTCATTCTAAAAGTAATTTTGATGTGGGACACACTCAATAATGGCACAATATGACAGAGAGCAGACTCCAAGATTTTCCAATGCTGCACTGGATGCCTTGGTCGAGGAGGTGGAAAGGAGGAGAAATGCAATCTACTTCGAGGGAGCCTGTCGACCTACCAGACAAACTTTTTGAAGGCAGTGGGGCGAGAGCCGAATGGCAGTCAATGCCAGGAGTCAAGTTCCGAGGATCTGGACGCAGTGCCGCAAAAGATTCAATAATCTCACACGAGTGGTCAAGGTCAGTGAATGTATCTTCAAATTCCTTATCCTTCCAACTCACACACTGCTGAATCTACCACAGCCCCAACATTCACCTAACAACAATTTCTATCAATCACGACTCATACCTAACACTCATAGCTTCACCTCACCTTTACACATTTCACATTGCTGCAAGTCTTGAATGCATATCGCACAGCTTTCACATACAGTCAGCTATTTAACCATGATAGCTACATCCTTCAAACACATTGCACCAAATTCACTTACTCACTTCCCAGTCTTTAGCAGGACAAGGTGGTGAATAACCAGAGGCAACAGGACCTGACTGGAGGGGACAAACACAGCCGCATGTTGGTGCAACAAGATGAGATAGGAGTCGAGGGGTTCCATCTCAGCCTTTGTCCGGTATAACCCGTAACAGGGTTTAATTTTAAAAACACCGTGTTTTTAGCTCCCCCTTAGTGAATCCTTGTTCACTGCTTTCCAATTGTAAGGCAAATAAATCAGACAGGTTTTCTTGGATTTAAACCAGAAAGGTTGAAGCTTATTAATCTTAAACTCTAATTCGGGTAACAGCTATGTATATACGACGCGACCACGCTAACATGCATATGCAATAAACACACATGCAGATAGAGACAGAAAAAGTAGAAGGAAGAAAGGGGAAAAGTTCGAGGCAATATCTGATAGTTATTTACGGTCCTTTGAGTTCAATGTGGAGTCTTTGATTGCCGGTAGGTCTTGCTGTTCTTTGGGGCCCATTGCACTCTTCAACTTGTTTCAATGTAGGAGTCTTTTATCTCTTGAGGTTTACATGTCTTCAGTGGGTCTGGAGGCTTGTGAGAAAGCAAGTGAGAGCCAGCCAGGAGGGAAGCTCTCTTGTTCCAGGTTCAGTTGCAATCTACAGTCTGTGTCTAGTTCAGAAAGCCTGGACCAGTCGGTTAGTCATGTGACCAGCTGGCTTAACCGCTCCTGCGTCTGCGGATTCCAAAGTTCTCGGTGGGGAGGGTGTAGTGCTGTCTCTTACCCTGAAAAGATGTGGATCACCATTGCCCAGCCCAATCTCTGTTAATTGAATCAGTGAGCATTTCTTTTGTCTCTCCAGGCACTGTCCCTTAGTATACAAATATCCTCCAGCCAAGTGTCTGGTGATCTCTTTTTAAACAAGTAATTTCTTCACTCCAGCAACAGTTTGAAATTAATGTTCATATGATGAAATTAATATGCCTCATTCTTGGCAGGTGGGGTCTTCATGACACCTCCACACCCAGCGGAATGAAATGCGATTTTTTTTAAAACAGCATTTCATTAAAAGGGACTAGAGAGAAGTTAAGTACAGGAAAACACATCTCTCTTATTCATTCAGAAATCCTAACAGTTGTTACAGCCTGTCTTTTCTTGGTAGCACTGCTGCTTTAAACTACCTTTTTTGGCATCCCAATAAATATGTGTTTTTTGGGGAAGTTTTTCAGTTTGTAGATTTCCATGACTGCCTAGGGTGTCTTTGTTCTTGTTGAGGTCTGCAGAGGGGAGTGTTAGATTGAATTAGCCCTAGGTTGGAGTTCTGCTCATGGGTGTCGGCAGTCGGCAGTTCTACTCTGAACTCTCTTTCAGTGCTTTGATGAGTCACACAAGGGCTTTTCACCTTAGGGGATGGATGATTCCCTTTTCTCCTGACTGTGGGGGAGAATTCTTTGCTAATCTTCCCTTTGTCCTCTGGGACACTCCTGATTACACATATTTGTCCAGATTATGCTGTACTCCCCTGTGGCACTTCGACTAGGTGAGGATCACCCTTATGGTTTCACTGCCCTCTTGAGGACTGTCTTTGTTTCTGCAGGGTCCGTAAATGCTGTTAGCAACTCTGGTGTGGTGCTTCTAGTGTCTGCATTTTTATAGGAGGATGTGGCGTCTAATTTTTCAAACATTTCGAGGTTGACCGGACAGTTTTCATTTGGACTTCCTTTAACCTGCGCTCTTGATCCATTTTGCCCCTTTCCTTTCTAATCTTTTGCCAGCCTTGTGTCTGCCTGTCCCCTTTTGTTCTCAGCAGGGGCCCCTTACAATTCACCAGCCTTTTGCTGGGGGGTCCTCCAAACACTGATACAGGACTTACCGGTGCAATTTTCACTGTAAGTTGGGGTTTCCCCTCAACCTGGCACCTTTGGCAACTCCTACAGTAGTCCGCCACATCTTTGTGGAGTTTTAGCCAGTCAAACTGCTGTCTTATGCAGGCTTTGGTTTTTCGTATACCGACATGTACAGCCACTGTAGTCTCGTGGGCCATTCTTACTATTCCTCTCCGATACCTCTGTGGCACCATTAACTAGTGAACCACTGTCCATTCCTTGCTCTCAGGTCTGCGAGGAGAACTCCACTTCCTCATCAGTCTCTCATTCTTTAAATATTAGCAATCAGGGACTCCCTCTGTTTCCCTTTCAGATGGGGCAGCCTGTGCTAACTCTTTCAATACTGGGTCGGCTGACTGAGTCTCAGCGAGGGAAGATCCATTTGACTCATTTCCTGGGTCTTCTAACTTCCCAACAAAAGTCTTGGACAGACAGACTTCATGGTTATCTGCCTGCAGTGCAAATTCAGTCTCCTCTGGGGCAGCTGGTTTGATCATGGCCTGATCCACTTCACATTCAGGGAATCTGCAGGGGACCGTCTCCTGCCACTGCATTATGTTTGAAAGTGAGGTAGTTCAATCTGAATTTGAACAAAGGAAATTATGAAGGTATGAGGGGCAAATTAATTGAGGTGGACTGGGAAAATACATTAAAAGCTATGACAGGCAATGAATAGTCTTTAAAGAAATATTATATATTTTACAGCAACTGTACATTCCTTCAAAAACACCAAAAGTAAAGGAGGTCAATTGTGGATAAAAAAGGAAGTTAATGATTGCATAGGATTAAAAGAAAAGGCCTATAATGTTGCCAGAAATAATAGTAAACCTGAGGATTGGGAGGATTTTAGAATACAGCAAGGACGGATGAAGAAACTGATAAAGGGAGAATAGAAATTAATGTAAGCCAGCAAAAAAATATAAAAATGGACTGTAAAAGCTTCTACAGGTACATAAAAAGGAAATATTTGGCTAAGACAAATGTGGGTCAATCACAGGCAGAGTCAGGAGAATTTATAATGGGGAATAGAGAAATGGCAGAGAAGCTAAATGATTACTTTCTGTCGGTCTTCACTGAGGAAGATACAAAAAAATTCCCAGAATTAGAGATCCAAGGGATTAGGGGGAATGAGAAATTGAAAGAAATTAGTATTATTAGAAGATTGTATTGGAGAAATTAATGGGGCTGAAGGTTGATAAGTTCCCAGGACCTGACATTCTATATCCCAGAGTGTTGAAAGAGGTAGCTATGGAGATAGTAGATGCATTGGTGATCATCTTCCAAAATTCTATAGATCCTGGAGTGGTTCCTGCAGATTGAAAGGTCACAAATGTCACCCCACTTTTTAAGAAGGGGGGTAGAGAGAAAATAGGGAAAACAGGGACCTATTAGCCTTACATTGGTCATTGGGAAAATGCTAGAATCTCTTCGAAAGGTTGTGATAAATGGACACTTGGATAATAATGATCTGATTGGGCATAGTCAACATGGATTTATGAATGGAAAATCATGTTTGACGAACCTGTTGGAGTTTTTTGAGGTTGTTACTAACAGAATTGATAAAGAGGAGTAGGTGGACGTAGTAAACTTGGATTTTCAGAAGGCTTTTGATAAAGTCCCCCACAGGAGGTTAGTTAGCAAAATTAAAGCACATGGAATAGGCGGTAATATACTGGAATAAGGTTTGGCTAACAGGCAGAAAGCAGAGAGGAGGAATAAATGGGTCATTCTCACATTGGCAGACTGTGACTAGTGGGGTACCACAGGGATCAGTGCTTGGGCCCCAGCTGTTCACAATATATATCAATGATTTGAATGTGAGGACCAAATGTAGTATTTCCAAGTTCGCAGATGACACAAAACCAGGCAGGAATGTGTGTTGTGAGGAAGATGCAAAGCGGTTTCAAGTGGATTTGACAGACGAAGTGAGTGGACAAGAACATGGCAGATGGAATATAATGTGGAAAAATGTGAGGTTATCCACTTTGGTAGGAGGAATAGATGTGCAGAGTAGTTCTTAAATAGTAAGAGATTAGAAAGTGTAGATGTACAAGGAGACCTGGGTGTCCTTGTCAATAAGTCACTGAAAGCTAACATGCAGGTGCAGCAAGCACTTAGGAAGGTGAATGGCATGTTTGCCTTTATCGCAAGAAGATTTGAGTACAGGAGTAATGAAGTCTTGCTTCAATTGTATAGAACCTTGATTAGACTGCATTTGAAGTACTGTGTGCAATTTTGGTCCCCTTATCTTAGGAAGGATATTATCGCCATAGAGGGAGTGCAATGAAGGTTCACCAGACTTGTTCCTGGGATGGTGGGACTGTCCTATGAAGAGAGATTGGGGAAACTGGGCCTGTATTCTCTTGAGCTTCAAAGAATGACAGGTGATCTCATTGAAAACTACAAAATATTTAAAGGGATAGATAGAGTAGATGCAGCTAAAATGTTTCCCCTGGTTGGTGAGTCTAGAACCAGGGGAAACAATTTCAAAATAAGGGGAAGCCACTTTGGACAGAGATGAGGTGAAATTTCTTTACTCAGAGGGTTGTGAATCTTTGGAATTCTCTATCCCAGAGAGCTGTGGAAGCTCAGTCATTGAGTATGTTTAAAGCAGAGATTGACAGATTTCTAAATACAAATGACATCAGGGGATATGAGGATAGTGTGGGAAAAAGGCATTGAAATGGATGATCAGCCATGATCATATTGAATGGCAGTACAGCCTCGATGAGCTGAATGGCCTACTCCGGCTGCTATGTTCCTATGTTCCTAAAGACTCAGCTACAAAGACTCATGGACTGTCTCTCCTGTGCCTGTAGCTTGTTCTCCTTGACTATAAGTGTCAAGAAAACCATGGTCATGGGACACGGTGTTGCATCTTCACTTCTGATCACACTGCATAACGCCCCACTGTAAGTAGTTAGCAAATTATGCTACCTTGGATCCACGGTGACAGACAATCTGTTCTTTGATGCAGAGCTTGATACACGCATAGGAAAAGCAGCTACCACCTTTGGCCGACTTGCGAAACAGACATTGGATAACATCAAGCTGACCCTTAGGACCAAGCTGATGGTTTATTAGGCCTGTGTCTCAGCACCTTGCAGTATGGCTGTGAAACATTGGTGACTTACAGCTACCAGGAAAAGAAGCTCAATCTTTTTCATCTGCGCTGTCTGCAGTGCATTATGGGTATATCCTGGCAGGACAAAATCACAAATGTGCCAGTTCTCTCAAAGGCAGACTGCTAAGTGCATTGGCAGTAATCAAACAGAGGTTGCTTCAGTGGATCAGGCACATCCACAGAATGGAAGACAGTTGCATACCCAAGGACGTTCTGTATGCTGAGATAGCCAGGGCCAGATGACCAGTGGGGCGCCCAAAGCTCCGCTTCAAGGTTGCTTGCAAGCGTGACATGAGGGCCCCAGATATCGACTATCGCTCTTGGGTGTCACTAGCTGGTGAAAGAGGGAAATGGCGACATATCCTGTGGACTGGTGTGCACTACCACGACGACCATTTGTTACAACAGCTTGGCAACAAGCGCCAGCATCAAAAACGAAAACTCACAGTGTCACTTGGCAGCTTCACATGCAGCACTTGTGGCAGAACCTGCCTTTCGAGGATTGGCCTTCACAGTCATCAGCAAAGGTGCACCAAGAGAAGACACCCCACCTAAATGGCTTGTTTGCTGTGTGTCCATCATCTCTCGCAGATGGAAGGATGCCAACCCAGAAGTCTATAAATACTACAATTCGTTCAATTCAACCTTCTCCCAGGACTCGTTTCCATTAATTCATTGTATGGTTGTGAACCTGTTGCCAAGGCTCAAAGAAAATTCATAATTGCCAGCCTCATTCAAATAAATGAACAGGTTCTTTATTCATAAGTCATAAACATGCCTGTACAAATTTAAAAATTGTGTGTTACATATCCATACTCGCCTGTTAGCTGGGAAACTAGAATCCTGTTTAGCAAAATAGGTCAAAGTAGCAGATGACTTTTTTTAAATCTCATCAATTGTGCCTGAATTTAAGGGACAGGAGCCAGAACAAATTGCTTTCACATATGTCACGCACATCAAAATGTAAGGCTTACAAAATGCTAAGGAGTGGAATATTAATCAATTGCAGTGAGGTCTTTTAGTTATTTCCCTTGTGCTTTTGGATAATGGTCTTGATCTTGTGCAAAGAGCACATCAACATTACTCAGCAGTGCAACTTGAGTATAAAGCCACTGATATAGTCATTTCTGAGTGGCTTGAGAGATCCACATTCTTCAGAGAATAAGTAGAACAGGACTCATTTCTTGGCTTCAAAAAATACAAACACCGTAACATGGTCTCGGCAAAGCAGTCATCATTTTTGAGATCAATTATTGAAGGGCCATGCAAATCTGTCAGGGAGCCGACAAATGAATCCAACACCATAGGGTAACGATTTCCTCTGGCCATTGTGTATCTCTCTCTTTGGCCTCCTTATCTCGAGAGACAATGGGTAAGCACCGGGAGGTGGTCAGTGGTTTGTGGAGCAGCGCCTGGAGTGGCTATAAAGGCCAATTCTAGAGTGACAGGCTCTTCCACAGGTGCTGCAGAAAAATTTATTTGTCGGGACTGTTACACAGTTGGCTCTCCCCTTGCGCTTCTGTCTTTTTTCCTGCCAACTGCTAAGACTTTTCGACTCGCCACACTTTAGCCCCGCCTTTATGGCTGCCCGCCAGCTCTGGCGAACGCTGGCAACTGACTCCCACGACTTGTGATCAATGTCACAGGACTTCATGTCGCGTTTGCAGACGTCTTTAAAGCGGAGACATGGACGGCCGGTGGGTCTGATACCAGTGGCAAGCTCGCTGTACAATGTGTCTTTGGGGATCCTGCCATGTTCCATGCGGCTCACATGGCCAAGCCATCTCAAGTGCCGCTCACTCAGTAGTGTGTATAAGCTGGGGATGTTGGCCGCCTCGAGGACTTCTGTGTTGGAGATACGGTCCTGCCTCCTGATGCCAAGTATTCTCCGGAGGCAGCGAAGATGGAATGAATTGAGACGTCACTCTTGGCTTACATACATTGTCCAGGCCTCGCTGTCATAGAGCAAGGTACTGAGGACACAGGCTTGATACACTCGGACTTTTGTGTTCCGTGTCAGTGCGCCATTTTCCCACACTCTCTTGGCCAGTCTGGACATTGCATGTGGAAGCCTTTCCCATGCGCTTGTTGATTTCTTCATCCAGAGACAGGTTATTGGTGATAGTTGAGCCAAGGTAGGTGAACTCTTGAACCACTTCCAGAGCGTGGTCGCCAATATTGATGGATGGCAAATGACAACAAATGAATACGACACCATAGGGTAAAGATTTCCTCTGGTCATTGTGTATCAGTGACCTTGTAAACATACAATGAGGCATTCATCTCTTCACAATGACAAGCAAACTGCATTGTGAAAGATGGGCTAATGATCTAACTAGAAATAGTGATCAGACAAATTCTCCATTGCTGATTGTGATGCACCAACAGCAACCAGAGGAAAACTTCACCCGATATGCTTATCAGGGCAGTGCATCTTTTCTGTAGGACACATCCGCCATATAAACATGAGGTGTGCACTGTTTCCAGCACATTTATACTTGGCTAAAAAGAAGCTCCTAATGAGAGATAGCAAGTGAACTACATGCTTGCCATTCACCACCAATTAACAATTCAGTAATGGCACTGCCCTCCACCATAATACTGCAGAGATCCAAATGATATTGTTGACCTCCCGTGTTTAGTTCAGTGGATCACGAGGCCTTACACCAAAGGCAGATTTGGAGGCCCAACAGTTCATTGCTATCTGCCTAGATCAGTTCTTTGCCTGACACTTATATTTAGTGCAGCCCCTATGGGGAAAGCTGCCATGCCTGCAATTACTGTTGTGTCAAATCATATTACGTAGCTCCTTTACAATGTGGCATGGTGGATTAATGCTGACATCACCAGTACAACTTATTCTGCTCTGAAGTATCCCCCACGTTGGTGAGCATTAAACATGTTTATAGTACAACATATGTTGCAGGGGCTCATGCTGAGGAAGACACTATGTTACTGAGTTGTCAGTATATGCCTGGTGTGCACTATCTCTTATATCAGTTTATATTAAAATTAAATTGCTATTGGGATCACAGCAAGTATAGTCTTACAGTTTTGGACTTCTCAGCTTATTGTAAATAATGATAACAAAGCCTCAGTGGTCCATCTGTTGGTGCACAATACCTAATGGTAGAGGGTCCTGTTATATTGAAGGAAAAAAACTTTCAGGTCATGCTAGAAATAAGCATCAGGCCTGTCAGAGCTGCCTGAGGATTTCCACCTGAAGCATTGGGAGGGAAATTCATTTTTGGTGGTAAAACAGGCAACAGGACAAAAAAGTTAATCAGGAGAAAGAAATTAGATTATGAGAAAAAGCTGGCTAGAAATGTAAAAATGAATAGCAAGAGTTTCTTTAGGTATTTAAAAAGGAAAACAGTAAGTAAAGTGAGTCCTCTAGAGAGTGGGAATGGGGGGTTAACAGTAGATAATAAGGAAATGGCGGATGAAATGAACAAATATTTTGCTTCTGTCTTCTCTATAGAGGATGCAAAAAACATTCCAGTAATAGCTGTAAATCAGGAGGTGGAAGGAAGAGAGGAACTTGGTGAAATTACAATCACCAGGGAGGTGGTACTGACCAAACTAATGGAGCTGCGGGCTGACAAGTCCCCAGGTCCTGATGGGCTTCATCCTAGAGTCTTGAAAGAGGTGGCTAATGAGGTATGAACATATGAATTAGGAGCAGGAGTAGACCACTCGACCCCTCGAGCCTGTTCTGCCATTCAATAAGTTCATGGCTGAACTGATTACTCCACATTTCCACCTACACCCGATAACCTTCCACTCTCTTGCTTATCAAGAATCTATCTACCTCTGCCTTAAAAATATTCAAAGACTCTACTTCCACTGACTTTTGAGGAAGAGAATTCCGAAGACTCACAACCCTCTGAGAGAAAAAAATTCTCCTCAACTCTGTCTTAAATGAGTGACCCCTTATTTTTAAACAGTGACCCCAGGTTTGAGATTCTCCCACAAGGGGAAACATCCTTTCCACATCCACCCTGTCAAGACCGCTCAGGATCTTATATGTTTCAAACAAGTCGCCTCTTACTCTTCTAAATTCCAGCAGCTACAAGCCAAGCCTGTCCAATCTTTCCTCATAAAACAGCCCACCCATTCCAGGTCTAGTAAACCTTCTCTGAACTGCCTCCAAAGCATTTACATCCTTCCTTAAATAAGGAGACCAGTACTGTACACAGTACTCCAGATGTGGTCTCACCAAAGCCCTGTATAGCTGAAGCATAACCTCTCTACTTTTGTATTCAATTCCCCTCGCGATAAATGATAACATTCTATTAGCTTTCCTAATTACGTGCTGTACCTGCATACTAACCTTTTGTGATTCATGCACTAGGACACCCAGATTCCTCTGCATCTCAGAGCTCTGCAGTCTCTCACCATTTAGATAATATGCTTCTTTGTTATTCTTCCTGCCAAAGTGGACAATTTCCCACTTTCCCACATTATACTCCATTTGCCAGGTCTTTGCCCACTCACTTAACCTATCTATATCCCTTTGTAGCCTCCTTATGTCCTCTTCACAAGTTACTTTCTTACCTATCCTGTGTCATCAGCAAATGTAGCAACCATACCTTTGGTCCCTTCATCTAAGTCATTTATATAAATTGTAAAAAGTTCAGGGCCCAGCACAGACCCCTGTGGCACACCACTCATTATATCTTGCCAACCAGAAAATGACTCATTTATGTATACTCTCTGTTTCCTGTTAGCTAACCATTCTTCTATCCATGCCAATATGTTACCCCCGACGCCATGAGCTTTTATTTTCTGTATTAACCTTTGATGTGGCACCTTATCAAATGCCTTCTGGAAATCTAAGTACAATACATCCACCGGTTCCCCTTTATCCACAGCATATGTAACACCCTCAAAGTACTCCAATAAATTGGATAAGCATGATTCCCCTTTCACAAAACCACGTTGCCTCTGCCTAATTACCTTGAATTTTTCAAAATGTCCTGCTATAACATCTTAATAATAGCTTCTAACATTTTCCCTAAGACAGATGTTAAGCTAACTGGCCTGTAGTTTCCTGCTTTCTGTCTCCCTCCCTTTTTGAATAAAGGAGTTACATTCACTATTTTCCAATCTAAAGGAACCTTCCCCAAATCTAGGGAATTTTGGAAAATTAAAACTAACGCATCAATTATCGCACTATCCACTTGTTTTAATACCCTAGGATGACGTCCATCCGGACCCGGGACTTGTCCAGCTCCAACAATTTGTTCAGTACCACTTCCCCAGTGATTGTAATTTTCTTGAGTTCCTCCTTCCCTTCCATTTCCTAACTTACAGCTAATACTGGGATGTTACTTGTCTCCTCAACAGTAGATGTATTAGTGTTAATTTTTCAAAATTCGCTAGATTCTGGAAAGGTTCCATCAGATTGGAAAGTAGCAAATATAACCCCTCTATTCAAGAAGGGGGGAGGCAGATAACAGGCCAGTTAGCTTGATGTCTGTTGTGGGGAAGGTGTCAGAATCAATCTTTAATGAGGCTATAGCTGGGTACTTAAAAAACTCAAGGTAATTGGGAATAGCCAGCATGGTTTTGTGAAAGGGAAATCATGTTTAACTAATTTACTAGAGTTCTTTCAAGGAGTAACATGTGCTGTGGAGAAAGGAAAGCCCATTGATGTACTGCACGTGGATTTCCAGAAGGCATTTGACAAGGTGCCACATAAAAGGTTATTGCTCAAAGTAGGAAGGAGCTCCTGGTGTAGGGGTAACATATTAGCATGGATAGAAGATTGGCTGGTTGGAAGAAAACAGAGAGTATGCATAAATGGGTCCTTTTCTGATTGGCAGAATGTGACAAGTGGAGTCCTGCATGGCTCTGTGCTGGGGCCTCAACGTTTTGCAAATTATATCAATGATTTAGATGAGGGGAGTGAGGGCATGATAGCTAAATTTGCAGATGACCACAAAGATAGGTAGAAATCTATGTTGTGAAGAGGACATAAGGTGGTTGCAGACCGATATAGTTAGGTGGAGTGAGTGGGCAAAGATCTGGCAGATGGAATATAATGTGGGAAAAGTTGTTCACTTTGGCAGGAAGGATAAAAAAACAGAGTATTTCTTAAACGGGGAACAACTGCAGAATTCCGCATAATTCTGCAAATATTGCATAAATGGCTTACCCCTTATCCTTAGACTGTGACCCCTGGTCCTGGACTGCCCCACCATCGGGAACATCCTTCCTGCATCTAGTCTGTCCAGTCCTGTTGGAATTTTGTAGGTTTCTATGTCCAGCAGAGCTTGGAGAGGATTCAGTCCCTGACACAAAGTCCCTATAGAAGTCCCTGCCATCAGTGTCAGCTCAGGCTTGCTTGTGAGGTGTGAATCACCAAGTAAAGACACAACTAACTGTCAAAATTGACCCAATAAGTGCGAGTATTTGTGCTGATGCATTTCTGTGACTATGCACCCTCAGAAGGGATGAGGTCACTTGAGGAATCCTCCTCATAGATGTCCTATGACACTTGCTGTGTATGCATGACGGAAGGGAAAGGAAAGAATTAGTCTTGACAAAATCAAATCCTGATAATCACAATACTCAGGCTGCTCATATTTCAATTATTGATGAAATAATGTCAACATATCAGAGATATTTGTAATTCTGTCACTGGATATTTGCAAGCTCTCTGTCTCCCCACCTCCAATTGAGTAGGATGCAAATGTACCACTTACCTATTTGTGGCCATCCACTTCCAGTGGTCCCCTTCTCCCTTACATTTTGCACTCTCTTCAACAAGGAGTGAGAAAACAGACCCTTGAGTGAGTGAAGGTGTGGCATTTACCTGATAGATGCAGTGCATTCGGTGAGGGTGACTGCAAGACAGATGCATCACATTATGTAATGATTTCAGTGAGTGGCAATGGCAGATGGATAAATGGGGAGATGATGAAGTGCATCAAAAATGAGGCTGGAGCTGCTGAAATTTGAGTGAGTGTGAGGAGTGATGTGATGGAGAACACTGAGCAAGACAGAGTGAAAGGGAACAGGGGCATAAGCCACAGAATGTAGGTTAATCAGCAAATGTTATCACTTCTGACCTGGTTACATCATTAAACCTCTCCTTATACTGCATCCAAGTCCTGGGCACAATGCTCCTGCTGCTCACCTCCTCAGCTACCTCGAACCACACCTTCTTGGTGAGAGCAGCAGATTTCTTCCTCCCATTGCTTGGTGCTCCTGACTGCACCCAACAATAATTCCAGGGATGTATCATTACATCTGGGTTATGCTTTTGCTCTATGTTCTCCATATATCCTGACCACCTCCAGTTGCCATTTGTGCACTGTTTCTTTAACTACAGCTGAGATCATGTCATGTGGGTGTGCATCACATCCACTGGACAGCTTGGAGATGTGGAACCCGGAAGTCAAAATTAATTGGTCAATTCAGTCGCAATAACAAATTTTGACCTGTTCAATTGACTTCCAATTCTCCCCCACACAATTCCAACCCCACTCCAACCTGCTTGGAAGCTGCCTTTGTATTAATATCGAGGCCATTGCCTCTATGGCAACTTGCTATGTCCAGGTGAGGAGAAGTCCCAGGCTCTTCTCTTGACCTTCCTCTTATTTGACCGGAACAGGGTCTATTTCTTTTTCAAACAGTGGTTGAGTTTACCACCTCAGTGAGTGTTTACCTTTTTACCTTGAATGTGATTGTGAAAGAACCAATTGGATAGGTTTTCTTGAGTTTAAACAAGAAAGAGGCGGGCTTATTATACTTAACAATCTAAAACTGATGTAGAAAAAATTATAAATTTACACTACACATTCATGCACACATTCACACGAGACTCACACACAGACTCAAATAAATTACAGATGGAAAAGTAGATTTTGTGGTTGGATTAGAGTCCAGAAGAAGTGGAAATTAAATACACAGTCTGTGAAGTTGGATGATTCGGTGGTCTTCTGGATGAAGTTGTATTCTTGAAGTCCTTGGCTGGTCAAAGTGCATTTTATGGCTGGCCTTCTTGGCTCAAGGCTTTCTTGGAGGCAGACTTGTCGGTGGCTCTCTTCCCTTGGGCTCTGTAGCAATCTGTAGGTTTCAAGGGTCCACAGTCACAGACGGAGTTCAGACTTGTGTTATCCAGAGAGAAAGAGAGGGGGAAAGGCACACAGCCTTTCTCTTTCTGCACAGTCTGAGTTACTGCCCTAATATAAAACAGTAAGTGCTGGAAAAACTCAACGGGCCTGGCAGCATCTGTGGAGAGAGAAGCAGAATTAACATTTCAGGTCAGTGACCCTTCTTCAAAACTGGCAGATATAAGAAATGTTAAATATTTTAAGCAAATAAAGTGGGGGTGGGGCAACTGCCCGTCTGTCTTTGTTCAAGGAAACATTTAGCTTTCACAGAGATGGATAGATGGTCACATGACAGCCTCAGTGAATTCACTAGAAACTTCTAATGATAGTCAAGGTTCGGAATTGGCTCCCCAGACCCCAGGATGTCAATATTTACACTTGGAGGGGATTTGCTCTTTCAAAGTCAAGGTGTTAGGATTGCCTTGAATGTTATGCTAATGAAGCAATCTTAGGTAATTCAATCCCTTAGAGCAAGCCATTGTTCTGGGTCCATTCTGCCCAGACCTCTGTCTCCGGGTGGGTCTTTGGAATGTGAAAAGGTATTTCAGATGCAAATTCATCTTGGCTGCCAGTTTTTTTCTCAAGCTAACTGCAGGAATTTTCTCATTAAAAGTTTAATTTAAGTTTCCAACCAATTAATTAAAAATCCCTCATTTGGCATATTGTGTTTTCTTGACAACTGCAGTGCTGTAGTGTTTTGAAATTGTAATTACACTTACATTGTGTACGCCAGTGGCTGCTGTAGAACACACATGCTAGCAAAGACAAAATGAAACTGAAAGAGAATAAAGAAGGCGCCTTCATGTTCAATAGCCTGTTGCTTCTGTCTCTATCTCTGCCTCACATACCTTAAACCAAACTGACTAAATCTTACTCCAGTCCTGAGGACATCACAGTAGCATGGCTCAGGAGACCTGTTTTGATGTTGTACGCAGAGAAATGCAATATGGTCATCCCATTTCTGATTGCCATTTCCAACTAAGGCAAGAATCTGGAAACTACAGTATGGAAGTTGGTGCTGCATCATCTCTATACCTTCCTGCACCATCAGCAGCTTCAGTGGTTCAGTGGTGGTGTTAGCAGTAAACTCTTGAAGCAGGTTGTTCCTGGCTATGGCTGACCCATTTGTTTTAACTCAAAGGACACACAGGAAGGTTTATGGTTTGAGTTCCGATATTTGCTTTACTGATGATGAAAATTAAACGTACATCTTAATAATATTATTACTAATTCCAGAAGTAAGTTGGTGGGCTCGGGGAATAAATGGACTTTTATCCCCAAAAGAAAATCAGACTCAGACTTTTTGTATACAGTATATATTTTAGAAATCTCCAGACATCTGACTCAGAAATTAGGTTGCCCTCTCCCTATAATTAGATAGGTAGAAAATTGGTTGTTACAGGAGAGTAGACAACTCAAAATTTCTGCAAGGCGGGAGAAACACCCTGTTAAAAATACCGCCAAATACTAAAACAAATGAATGCCAAAGGACACACAGCATAATTAGCATAAACTTAACTGAGAGATTGAACAATCTGGACTGAGCCTTTTTTTAAATTCTTCAGGGTCAGACAACTTGATAAAAGTTTAAGAACAATCTCCCATTGTTTCTCTGGCATCACCAGTTTGGCCATTTTGAAATCAGGATTCCTACTAGCTCAGCAACCCATCATTCTTTTCATTTGGCACTATAATGACTTAAAAAAAAATAAAAAGCTCTATAGTATCTTTAATTGTTGATCTTGCCAGTAGAAAACATTCCAATGATTCATTCTTTCAGTAAACAAGGCTCAAGTGCACATTCACTCTTATAATCAGAGCTGCTGAATTACAGGGATTGAATAACTCAAACCTCAGTTTGATTACTTGGGATTCTATGCGTTTTACCGCTGTTTTGTATATTGTAGTCCGTGATTCCATTTACTTCTCTGTGACAATCGCAAACCCAGTGCCGTTGCTTAAAGCGTCTTTAAATGTGCCAACCATCTTGTAAGTATTATACATATTTATCTCTCAACATATTATCATAGCCAAAAGAGAAATGCTGGGCTCTATGGAAAAACAGATAAGGTGAGGACAGATAGATAAGTGAGTATAATGCCCGTGGCTAGCAGGAGTTGAAAACCATGCATTTTTGTGGCAATTCATCTTTCAAGGTGGACCCTTGGCAAATAAAATGGAAACAAAAAATTCATGACCGATTATGGAAGACAGGAGCATGCATAGCTTGGGAGGAAGCAGTGATGTGGTTTCAATTTTGGATATTGAAGGTAGAAGTTTACAGTAAATTTAGACTGGCTTCAAGATTGTTTGCAGTTTTTCATGTTTCAGTCCCATATAAACAACTTGGGCGTTGGGGGGAGTGGGCAGCAGTGGTGGGGGTGGATGGAGGCTGGGGGGGTAAAACCAACTTGGCCAGGGATGCAAAGAGGTATTTCTCACATTTGCCACCCATTACATGCCACCTGACTTTAGATCCATTGCAACTGAATATTTAGCACAACATATAACAAGTGGCCAACGTGATACTACCCATGATGTACTCCTGGTTGATATTCTGTCACCCATTTTTCCAAGTTAGTTCTCTGACAGCTCAATGGGTAAAGACGTCTCCTGTTTCTCCTTCCTTCTGGGACTGTGTGGTGAAGAGTGTAATTTCTCCCATAATGCCTTCAGAGTAAAAAAAATGTTTCTTTCATAATGTTTAAAATGCACACATCTAAGTTTGGGAATTTTTGCAGCAGTTGTAATGAACTATACATATGATTTAAAAATCCTTTTAAAGGCATTGGTTCTGTCTATACAATGATAATACCTTGTTAAACAAGAAAGGCTGTGACCTGTTCCTATTCATCCACCAATACAAAACTGATGCAGAACAAAATCAATGTCTGAGCAAATGTACCCGAAGAAAAGATCTGTGGAGAAACGTGTAATTTTGAATCATGATTTGAATATAAATAGCATTTTACTGGAATAGGCTTCACTTTTTATAACAATACATTTGAATCATTATTCTCTTTTGTCCTGATTGAACAAAAGCAATGCAGACAACACAATCAGCCAGCTATCATCTAGAAGAATGCTTCAAAATGTTAATTTTCTTTGCCTGTCTTCCTTGATGTCCACAAGCTTGAAACATTGAGAAGGATACCATTAGAAAGCTTAAACAGTGCAACATAATTTTGCTAATCATTTTTCACTGCCTTTAATAGCATCACAGATTCATGCACTGATCCAAATATTTGCTCCGGTGGTTGTAAACAGCCAGTGTCAATGAGATCGGCAGTGTTTGCTCTATTGAAGAATTGACAACTACATCAGAGTAAATACGATTCCTGTTTGATAATCTTACAAAAAGCGGGGTCTATGTGATTATCAGCTGGGTTTCCTGCCACAATGAAGTGGAAAGAAAACGGAAAGAAATTTGTTAGAAGCAATGAGATTGTAAAATCATTTTGCAAGCAGTTTTATGTTTGTGAATTTAATTACTTAATTAATTATTAATTTTGTAAATACTGCATTACACCTGTTGCTGTTTTTGTATCCCTGGTTTTGATTTAGGTCAGGAGGTAGATGACACTGACAAAGCCTTTGTTACTCTGAGAAATTGGTGGTGGGCCTTCTCCTTGAATTATTGCAGTCATTGTGGTGGTAATGCTTCCACAATGGTGTTACATCGGAAATTCTAAAATTTTAACCCAGAGAAGATGAAGGAATACATAAACCAAGCCAGGATAAACTCAAAGGGGAAATTGGTGGTGATTATGATATTGCTACTTTTCACTTTCTTTGTTGTTGTGCTCACTGCACTTCAATCAGTTCACGTGAAGTTATCCTTTCTGCATAGCCTAACAGCAAGGCATCCAGATCTCATCTCTCATGGGTTAGCACTCGGAGCATGACACAGGTATCAGGTTGGTTACATACCTTTTCTATGTCTTCCAGCTGATCTATAAGCACTGCATGCATTCAAAATGCTATCCCTTATTGAGGGCAAACTACGTATTACTACACTAAAACACCCACAGCACTCTCTCACTGAATTTTGCTTTTATAAAATCTATGGAATGATTAAAATTGCCTTGAAAGCCCCGCTGTTTAGAATTTTTCTGGAAGGGAACACTTTTTAACTCTGCTTAGTCCCTGGGGTTATGACTGAGACTTATGTCTCGGTCAGTGCTTTTGTTTCATGACAATGTCCTTTTAATGACTGAGTATGATAACAAATTTATGGAGGGATAATCTGTAGTTCATTATTATACCCCTGCTTTCTTAAAATTAGTTGCCAAACATTTATGATAGCACTGTCTTAGGATCAAAATTTAAGTTTTGTTTAAAAAGGCTGATCTAGTTCAGACTGGATATCAGTGTTCACAATTGCTCGAGTCACTGTTCATATTCTTCTGAGTCATGGGATTATGAATGATTTAATTCTAACCAATGATTAACTTATTTAATTTCCTTTGTATATAGATATTCACATTTACTTTGTTTTCATACCCATCATCAAGTTTTCTATGCACGATGGGCTATATTTTCCAGCCAGTTTGGTGACTAAAACAGCATGCACCAGTTCCTGTGTTCCTAGCAGCTTCAGGCACACAGGAGTGGAGAGTGGAAGCTACTGCTGGATCTCAATACTAAAGCAAAAGGCTCATGCTTATCACTGCAGTAGCTCACTCCTTGGTGCTGCTGTGTTAGGTGAGCATAAAATGGCCTTCAAAGACTCCAGATGAGTTTAGTCAAAAAGTACTTCAGTGAAACATGCTGAAATAACTACTTATATTGATTTTGGGGACATGGACATCACTGGCAAGGTCCGCATTTATTGTCCATCTCGAGCTGCCCTTGAGAAGGTGGTTGTGGGCCACCTTCCTGAACCACTGCAATTATGCAAGGGGGCAGTAGCATAGTGGTTGTGTTATTGGACTACTAATCCAGGGGCCTGGACTAATGATCTGGTGAAATGAGTTCAAATTCCACCATGGTAGCTGAAGTATTTAAATTCAGTTAACTAAATTTGAAAAGCTAGTAGGATGGTAGCCATAAAACTGCTGGGTTGTTGTAACCACCCATGTGGTTCATGAATGTCCTTTAGGGAAGGAAATCTGTGGTCCTTACCTGATCTGGCCTATACCTGACTCTAGACGCACAATAACGTGGTTGACTCTTAACTGCACTCTGTAATGGCTCACCACTGCCTTCTCAAGGACAATTAGGGATAGACAATAAATGCTGGCCTAGCTAGCAATGCCCGTAACCTGTGAATGATTAATGATATTCTTTGTAGTGATCCCACTGAGTTTTTTGATAGGTCACATCATAGGGTGCTTAAGAACCAATCATCATCTGTGGACAGAGAAGCAGAATTAACATTTCACTTTTCGTCAGAACAAAGGTTAGAAAAGAATTAGGTTTTAAGCAAATGAGCGTGTTGCGGGGGGAGTGGGGGTGGTGGGGGGGTGCGGGTGGTGGTGGCAGAGGTGGGAGTTGGTTGGGAAGAGAACAAAAGGGAAGGTGTGTAATAGGGCAGAGGGCAGGAGAAATTAAATAACAAAGTTGTCATGCGACAAAGGCAAAGAGAGTGTTAAGACAAAGCATTAGTCCAGAGAGAGTGTTAATAGCGGAGTAATGAGCAGCTCTGTCCAAAAGCACAAAAACGCTGCTTCACCTGGAAGATGAAGCAGCCTTGGATGGTGAGGAGAGAGGAGGTAAAAGGGCAGTTATTACACCTCCTGAAATTACATGGGAAGGTGTTGTAGGAAGGGAATGAAGTGTAGGAGGTGATGGAGGAGTGGACCAGGTGTCGCGGAGGGAATGATCCCTTTGGAATGCTGACAGGGGAGGGGAAGGGAAGATGTTTTTGGTGGTGGCATCACGCTGGAGGTGGCAGAAATGGTGGATGACCCAAGGCCCCAAACACTCCTTCCAGATGAAGCAGCGATTTACTTGTACATCTTTCAATTTAGTATACTGTATTCGCTGCTCACAATGCAATCGCCTCTAGATTGGGGAGACCGAACATAGATTTGGCGGCCACTTTGCGGAACACCTCCGTTCAGTCCGGAAGCATGACCCCGAGCTTCCGGTTGCTTGGCATTTCAACACATCCCCCCTGCTCTGATGGCCACATTTCTGTTCTTGGCCTGCTGCAGTGTTCCAGTGAACATCAACGCAAGCTCGAGGAGCAGCACCTCATCTTTCGATTACAACCTTGCGGACTCAACATTGAGTTCAATAATTTCAGAGTGCAACTGGTGTATTTTCTCTATTTTTCTATTCTTTTAATTATTTTATTTTATTTTTTAACCATATGCCTGTTTTTCATGTTTGTGCTTTGGGACAGAGTTGCTCATTACTCTGCCATTAATACTCTCTCCAGATTAATGCTTTGTCTTTCACCACAAACATGAACACTCTCTTTGCCTTTGTCCCATAACAACTTTGTTATTTAATCTTTCCTGCCCTCTGCCCTATCACACACCTTCCCTTTTGCTCTCTTCCCCACCAAACCACCCTTCCCAGCTACCTTCACTTGCTTAAAACCTAATTCTTTTCTAACCTTTGCCAGTTCTGATGAAAGGTCACAGACCTGAAACGTTAACTCTGCTTCACTCTCCACGGATGCTACCAGACCTGCTGAGTATTTCCAGCACATTTTGTTTTTATTTCAGATTTCCAGCATCTGCAGTATTTTGATTTTATTTTAGAACTAATCATGTTGGATGTGGATTCACATATAGGCCAGAATGGTTAACAATGACAAATTCTTCCCTAAAGAACTTTGGTGAACCAGTTGGGTATTTACTACAATTTGTCTGCTTCGTAGTAACTTTATTTGTGCCAGTTTTTTATTTCCAGATTTTCTAATCTGAATTTAAATTCTCAAACTGAGTGGGTGTCATGATTTTGTACATTTTTCTGATCCATTAGGTTTTGGTTTTGCACACTTGTTGGCTCACTTAACAAAAAAAAAGCTTATAAAATTGGTTGCAGCCACCATTCAATAGGCAGCGGTTAAATTTAAAAAGATTGGGCATTTCATCTTTTTTAAAAAGAAAAGGAAAATTCAAACCTTTTGAAACAAGAAAATGTAGGGCTTTATATTTTATACTGATTGGCATAATTGACGTAAATATGAGGGCCCGGGTTTCTGCTCAGTTGTTCTGGCTTTTTCAGCACAATTTGCCTGAAATCAGCCAAACCACACAAAAGATCATTGAATTTTAAGCACAAATTACATTTAGCATAAATTGAGTTTCCTCAATCTTTTGTGCGAATTTAAAAAAAATTGTGCTGGAAGCCACCCCCATCCACAAAACTGGCCAAGCCCCAGACTGAATTAATCATCCTGGCAAGTTTCCACAATTGCACCTATTTGCCAGCCTTTAAATACACTATTAGGCATGTTTTGAAAGCTTTTAATTTTTTAATTTACTAAAACTGACTACTGTACACCAGTGTTACTAGTAAATGGTTCTGTATAGTCTTTTTAAAGTAATTTTCAGTTGATTAAAATTTGGTTACTCACATGTAGTGGACCAGACATTCTAATAAAATGCTTATGTTTTGAGATAAACATATTTTCAGCTTTATTAATCAAACTGCACCAATTTCCCACCTTTAAATATATCAAAGAAAACGTGTTAATGCAAAAAAAAATGCTTAAAATATAATGTTCTCATACTTTTCCCGATTGCACTGGTTCATGGCCGATTTTATGTTCGCTTATATGCAAATGAGTTTGAGCAGAAACTTGAAGGGGAAAAGCACTTCTCAAACTCGCACAATTTGTGCTTGGATCACCAATTGCGTCTTAAGTGGAAACTCTTGACCCATGTTTTCATGGGTATGTCATACACTTCTATTACATAATAGATTTGAGTTAGAACTTTACATTGTCAGGCAAGGTACATAATGCTCCTTTTGATTCAACAGTAAGATATGGCAAAGCACTTTACCCAAGGCTTACAGAGCAGAAGAATCTTATTGAAATTACCATTTTTTAGAAGTTCGCATCTCCTCTGACTTGTGTCCAAATTGCCACCTTTTACTCATATGTTTTTGAATTGTGAATGCTATTAATTGAGTTGAATCTGTAAGTATCAGGATGTATGCCGTAATCAGGAAGTAATAGTTTTCAGTTAAATCAAAAATGTGCTCTGGTGTGTGATGTGAAAGGAAAGACAGTTCACACACTGATTGTGTGAAATGTTGCTGTTTGGAAATTCTTTGTCATGTTAAAGCTCGAACATCTCCAAAAAATACCTCCAAAGTGAATTTGCATGAAGTTATGTGAAGTCTGCCACTTTTTATTCGGGGGCTAAACTGAATACATTGCAGCTTTCACAAGCTGATCAGTTTTAGTGCGAAAAATGTCGGAATCAAAGTTCAAGAGCCATGATTATAGAAGAATTTTGACAGGTTCACGCTATAAATAAGACGGTGAGGAAAAGCTTTCCTGCACCTGCAGCCCACAACTCATTTCTCCAACTCCTTATTTGGAAGGCTCAGAGCTTTTGCCTGCAAGGGAGTCAAGGGAAATAAAAGGATATGGGAACAGAGTTCTTCTTTCTTTTCTTTTGGGCCTCCTTATCTCGAGAGACAATGGATACGCGCCTGGAGGTGGTCAGTGGTTTGTGAAGCAGCGCCTGGAGTGGCTATAAAGGCCAATTCTAGAGTGACAGGCTCTTCCACAGGTGCTGCAGAGAAATTTCTTTGTCGGGGTTGTTGCACAGTTGGCTCTCCCCTTGCGCCTCTGTCTTTTTTCCTGCCAACTACTAAGTCTCTTCGACTCGCCACATTTTAGCCCCGTCTTTATGGCTGCCCGCCAGCTCTGTATACAGATGGGATTAGAATTACTGCTCATATGGAAGATAAACAGAGACTAGTGAGCTGAACAACTTGTTCCAATGTTGTAATTTCAAACTACTTCCATGTCAAGTCTCTTCAAGTTTCATGTCTTCTCTTTCAGACCCATCCATGTTGACTTTGTTCCTTTCTGAATATTCAAACTGTTCCATTCTACCTCTTGTGATCTTATTGCTCATTTTAACAGTTGTTCAGCCCTCCATCTGATGTCAATCCTCATCAAATTATACCATTTCACTGCCATTAGGCTTCTTAGGAACCTTGTCTCCAAACTGTCCAGTGTTTCTTCTTCAGTACCGATAGGCACACAGGTGGATGCACCACAGGATAAAGTTAGAAGAACAACAATATTCAAGACTTTCACTTCCAATGAAATTTTAGGTCTATTCCATATTTGCATTTAAGTGCTTCAGAACTGTGCCATCTGATATAATTACACTTCCTAGATAGAAAGAATAGTTGTTTTCTTAAATATCACTACAATACGGAAAAAAATGAAGCTACCTTCCTCACTGGCATGTCAATAAAGAGCGCATATATAATTCTCTTCCTTCACGCATTCTGCCTTGAAATCCCCTGCCACTTAGCAACCCCAGTGTTAGGCTACTTACTTCAACATCCTTAACTACAGCCTAAGAAACATTTCTGATGAAACCAAAGGCTCAGGCAGACAGCATGGGGAAGAGCTGATAGAGAAAACTGGAAGAGAACAACAGACTTTTGGACAGGAATATCTAAACCAAGGACAAATTGTGAAGGCACCAGATATTCAACTTGAACAACTCCACTGTCCTTTGTTTCCCCTTTTCTCAGCGCTTGGGGCAACTTGGTTGGTCGAATGCTGAGTGATATGGGAATATAGAGAGACGGATTTAGATTGGCTTAATTTACCTCATATCATGTACTACAGGCACAGAAATGTTCAATGAGGGATCACCCGGAGATTTTTCTGTCATCTGTTGTCAATTGTACACATGGGAAGTCCTTTGTTAAAGTGCATGATGGTGAGGTGATTCAAACCAAGAAACCCCAGTTGAAAAATGCAACACCTACCCATTGGGCCCTGTTTTTATTGAACAAACTGTGCATCAATTACTGACTGTCCATTCCATTCAAAAGCACAAGCAGTGTTTGGATCCCGAATACAGTGCAAATTTAACTTGTTCCTGAAGAAAATTTGAGCTGAGCTCAGCCCTGCCTGCAAATGATTGTGAACTGGCAGTGTGGGTGACAGATGATACCAAAGAAATAATGAAATCCTCAACTTATTATTTGTTACTGTTAATGACTAGCCTAATAGTGGTGATTACATTTTTCACAACAGTGTATGTTATGTTTGAATGCCTTTCTTGTATATTTAGATCTTAATTTGGCAGTGTGAAAGGGAACTACTTTCCAACTGAGCACCTGAAGTTTTAATGTTCCAAATCTTATGTTCCCCTTGTGGTGCTTTATATTAACATGGCAAATGCTGTGCAATAACATTGTCAGTACAGTGTTTGACTGTATATAGATTTGGAACATGATGGAAAAATCTCCGGGTGACCTTTTATCGAACATTTCTGTGACTGTAGTACATGATATGAGGTAAGTGAAGATCTAAATATACAAGAAACGCATATTTAGGTGTGGTGTTATTTTATATAATAGAATATGGTTTGGAGAGGCCTGTAGTGTATGCTTCACATACATTAATGAAGTCAGAGCAACATTACTCACTAGTTGAAAAAGAGGTGTTAGCCATTATATATTGTGTACTTTGTTAACTGACCCCCAAGCCCTTCCAATTACATTTGGTTCAAAGAAGGGGGGGGTACCATCCTGAGCAGCAGCACAGCTTCAGAGGTGGGCATTGATTTTGATGGCCCATCAGTACAATATTAAATGTCGTAAGTCAGCAGATCATGCTAATGTGGATGATCTTTCAAGATTTCACGTGAAGACTGATTCATTCTTAACCACAGAGTTACTTCTGAATTACTTTTCATACACAAATGACATGCCAGTGTCTACCAGAGAAGTTAGCGAAGCAGCTCACAGGGATGTGGTGCTCAGTCAGGTGCTATATAATGCCATGAATGGCTGGCCTAAAGAGTGTGACAATGAGAAACTACAAGAGTATTGCACACATAGAAATGAGCTGTGTGTAGATCAAGGCTGTCTCCTTTGGATACCAGAGATAGCCTGAATGAAAGAAGTAGCAAAAAGCTATTTTTGGTATCCAAAGGTAGACAGAAATATTGAATAATTGGTGAAAAGTTGTGAAGTGTTTCTCAGAATGAGAAATGATCCACCCAAAGTTCCTATCATTTCATGGTCAAACACAAGGAAACCATGGGAACAAGTACATGTCAACTTCTTTGAAATGGAAGGGGAAGAGTACTTTGTTTTGGTAGATGGCTATAACAAGTGGATAAATGTTGAGCTTCTGCCCAATTCCGCAAGTGCCAAAACTTTTGAGGTTTTTAGAAGTTGGTTTGCAATTTATGGGTTGCCAGAGGTGTTAGTGTCAGACAACAGCCCACAGTTTATATCAGAAGAGTTTGGAATACTTCTGAGTAAGAACGGAGTCAAACACACTCTGGTACCACTATTACACCCAGCATTGAATGGTGCTGCAGAAAGGAATGTGCAGATTGTGAAGAGGTCTTTGCAAAAGTACTTGCTAGGTGACAAGCTAGGCAGTGATTCCCATGTTTCCCTTCAACACAGCTAAACAATTTTATGTTCTCTTAGAGTCTACCCTACAGTCTACAACAGGCTTCTCGCCTTATTGAGTTGCTGCTTAAATACACTCCTAGGACGAGGTTTAGTTTGTTTAAATAAAAACAAAAAGTACTGAAAATACTCAGAAGGTCTGACCGCATCTGTGGAGAGAGAAGTAAAGTTCACGTTTCAGGTCTGTGATCTTTCATCAGATCCATCTAACAGTGGATTCTGTGATACCGACAATCTTTCAGTTTCTTTTGTGACTTTTCTTCCTGACTTCCACTTTGGAATGTAGGAGGAAACCAGAGTATAGCAGGCTTATTGTGCTCTCCAATTTCCTTGTTCAAGCAAATGATCTATGTGACACTGATGGAATCTCTCTCCAGTCTTCACTAGATGTGTAAATGCACCTGATCTCCTTTCAACAACTCCAAACACATACTTCTGTGATGAAAGGTCACAGACCTGAAACATTAACTTTGCTTCTCTCTCCACAGATACTGCCAGACCTGCTGAGTATTTCCAGCACTTCTTGTTTTTATTTCAGATTTCCAACATCTGCAGTATTTTGCTTTTATTTTAGTTTGCTTAAGCCTGACGTCAATAGCAAAGTAAGAGAAAAGCAAAACAAAGTGAAGATGAGTTGTAAACCGTGGCGCGGAGTCAACTCCCCCTTGTCCCCTTTATTCCCTATACCCAGTTGATCCTTGCCGTCACATGGGACTGAAGTCCTCTTAATTCAGGCTCAGGCTGAGTGTTTGGGCTTTCGAATTTCAAGAGAGACACCCTCCAGCTTAATCCACAGCTACAGTTAATGGCTTAGTACAAAGAGGGGGAACTCAGTCCTTTCTTTAACTATCAATTTACTTTATTCACGTTGTTGTACAATGTAAGAATAAGGTTTATACACTGAGACAAAAACATACAACTCCCACTGAGTTATACTGTTAATAACAAAACTAGCTAGAATTCATAAGCACAGCCACTAGGTTCCTCTGAACTTTCCCTGACCTAGTCACAGAATACAAAGGATATTACCCGAAAAAGGGAGAGTTAACGCTGGCCAGGCGTTCCATTCTCTCTCTCTCTTCTACATCGTCACCGCGTCGCTCACGCAGGGTCTTCCGCTTCCACGATGGTTGATCTCCGGAGTTTTCGCTGGCTCTATGCCCAAAAAGCTCTATTCTTATCCTGTTGCTTATCTCTCCAAATCTGAGCTGTATCATTCCGGTTGGTTTAAGCTTGCTCACCTCGTTCACAGCTTCTCTTAATTGGACCAGGCCCAAAGACCCCAGTATCACACTGTGTCCAAATAAGGCCCTTTTCCTGTGTCCTGTTCTTTGTCTTGTCCCATAAAGTAATTAGTTCAAACTGGTTTTTACCAGCACAGGCCAGTGTCCGAGCTCCAGGTTACTGCAGGTCAAACAATCCCAGCAGTTTGTAACAGATTCTGTATTTCTTGCAGCCCCTGGCCAACAGAGTCATAAGACACCAGTCATGAAACTTAGAGAGTTCAGTGGTGGCCAGAAGGTCATGGTGATAAACCACTGGAGTGGTGAGGAGAAGTATGTGTTTGGAGTTGTTGTAAGGAGATCAGGTGCATTTACATATCTAGTGAAGATTGGAGAGAGACTCCTTCAGTGTCTCGTTGATCATTTGCTTGAACAAGGAAATTGGACAAAAAGAGAGCATAATAAGCCTCCTATGGTCCAAGTTCCTCCTACAGTCCAAAGTGAAAGTCAGGAAGAAAGGGAAAGTCACAAAACAAACTGAAAGTTGTCGGTATCACAGAATACATCATCAGAGAAAAGTGAGCCAGGGCTTTGATTAAGACTAATCAGTCAATGTCACAGTACCAACCATTATGCACAGTTTTTAGTCACAGTCAAAGTTCAGGTTTGACATGGTCTGAGATGTTGAGAGAGCAGAGTCAAGTTCATGGAAATGGAAATAGGAGAAGATACCCGACTGAAAGAGAAAGAAGTCAGATAGGCTAACTGAGAGATAAAAACAAGAAATGCTGGAAATATTCAGCAGGTCTGGCAGCATCTGTGGAGAGAGAAGCAGAGTTAATGTGTACAGTGACCCTTCTTCAGAACTGGCAAATATTAGAAATGTGAAAGGTTTTAAGCAAGTAAAGCAGAGGTGGGGCAAGCGATAACAAATGAGAAGGTGTAGATAGGACAAGGTCACAGAGAATAACCAACCAGAAGATCGTGGAGCAAAGGCAAGCAATATGTTAATGGTGTGTTGAAAGACAAAGCATTAGTACAGATAGGGTGTTAACAGATTGAAAACTGGCTGTAGTATGTCTAATCGGTAAATGAGATGCTGTTCCTCGAGCTTGCGTTGATGTTCACTGGAACACTGCAGCAATCCCAGGACAGAGATGTGAGCATGAGAGCAGGGGGGAGTGTTGAAATGGCCAGCAACCGGAAGCTCGGGGTCATGCTTGTGGACTTTTGCGGCTGTTCAGTTTTCAGTCTGTTAACACCCTATCTGTACTAATGCTTTGTCTTTCAACACACCATTAACATATTGTTTGCCTTTGCTCCATGACCTTCTGGTTGGTTATTCTCTGTGACCTTGTCCTATCTACACCTTCTCCTTTGTTATCTCTTGCCCCACCCCTGCTTTACTTGCTTAAAACCTTTCACATTTCTAATATTTGCCAGTTCTGAAGAAGGGTCACTGACCTGAAATGTTAACTCTGCTTCTCTCTCCACAGATGCTGCCAGACCTGCTGAGTATTTCCAGCATTTCTTGTTTTTATTTCAGATTTCCAGCATCCACAGTATTTTGCTTTTATTTTAGGCTAATCGAGAGTATGTAGGAAGAAAGAAGCAAGAAGTTAAAGAGGAATTGGGAAATTGGAAGTAGAAGCCTACTTCCCCTTTCAAGAGAGGCTAAGTATTATTATTTTTTATTACTTTGTTTTCTCGAATGAAAGGCCATGAGACTAAATGGTTTTTGAAATATTTGAAGCAGTGTAGTTAGATAGTGTGTGCATGCAAATGTTACACAAAATGCAAGGTACATAGACATATTGCAGTGTTATTTCAGGTTGGTAGGTTTTTTCATTATTTCTTGGCTAATGATGATCTTTGTAATATGCACGCTGGTGTTGAGGCAGAAGTTTTTTTATATGTAATTTACTCCAGTTGTACTGGATGTATAGGTATTGGTTAGAAACATAAAAAATAGGACCAGGAGTAAGACATTCGGCCCTTCAGGCCTGCTCCACCATTCAATTACAGAAAAAACAAAAATGTTGCTCAACTTGTTAAATAGCGGGTATTATTGAGATTAGTTGAGTCATATTGTCTGGTGAGGTAATCATTTTTTTAAGTGGAGAGGGAATGTAGAGCTGATCATATTGTAATACAGCCCTTTCTGTTGGGGAGAGTGCTGAGTAAAAGAGAGATAACATGGCCAGTTAAATAGAGTTTCCATGTGAGTTATTTCTAGTCCAAACACTACAGCACCTGTTCCATGCTCAAGTTATTGATGCTGTGAGATTAGCTCCATTTGTATATTACACATAGAAAGACTTGCATTTATATATCTCTTTTCATAACCTCAGGATGTCCCAAAGTGCTTTACAGTCAACGAAGTACTTTTGAAGCGTAGTCACTGTTGTAGGGAATAGGGCAGCCAATCTGCACACCGCAATGTCCAATAATCAGCAGTATGATAATGACCTGATAATCTGTTTAACAATGATGTTTAAGGGATAAATATTGGCCAGGACACAGAAAATAACTCCCCTGCTCTCATTCCAATAGTGCTGAGGAATCTTTTCCAACCACCCAAGAAAGTAGACAGGATTTTGGTTTATCCTCAGAAAGACAGCACCTCTAACAGGGCAGCACTCCCTAACTGCTCTCTCACTTGAACAAGTAGCAGCAGAATCTTCCAGCACTCTTAATTGGGGTGAGGGCAAAACTGTGTTGGAAGGAAAACTAAAATGAATTGGCCATTTTCTGAAATCTACTGACGTGTACTGGTACATAGGGGCCCTTCCACTGGCTGAGGCTCCCTCATCGTGCTTTCATCAAGGCTGATGGCTGAGATCTGGGGCCACTTGATGTGCAGAATGACAACATGACACCATCATATTTCGTATCAATGCCAAGGGTAATGCAAGCAGAGGAAAGATTGTAGTACCCTGATCCATTGGAATTACAGCACTTTAGGCAGTCATGTGATGGTAAATGTGTTTATTTTCCTTCCGGGTGGGAACACCGAACGTTGTGCCATGCAACATTTTAATTGGTGAACGGCAGTAATTTAATACTTCGATTAGACACTAACTTGAGTTCTTCACTTTGTTGCTTCAACAGAGAGAATGAGTTACTGGAGTTGTACTAATGAATGGTATCATAAATGACAGTTATAAAGCATGTAAAATAAGCTTCTCAGGCCAAAGGTTTTACTGTGGCTGAATTATTTGCTTTGATGACAAATTATCATGTCTTTTGGGCAGCACAGTGGTGCAGTGGTTAGCACCGCAGCCTCACAGCTCCAGGGACCCGGGTTCGATTCTGGGTACTGCCTGTGCGGAGTTTGCAAGTTCTCCCTGTGTCTGCGTGGGTTTCCTCCGGGTGCTCCGGTTTCCTCCCACAGCCAAAGACTTGCAGGTGGCAGGTAAATTGGCCATTGTAAATTGCCCCTAGTGTAGGGAATAGGGAATATGGGATTACTGTAGGGTTAGTATAAATGGGTGGTTGTTGGTCGGCACAGACTCGGTGGGCCGTAGGGCCTGTTTCCGTGCTGTATCTCTAAATAAATATTTTCTTTGGAACAAAATTGACTATTATCAGTGAAAAGGCAAAAATAGGCTTGGATCTTGACATCTCATAAAGCCAGCAAAATAATTAGAATTCCAGGAATGACATTGAATTAGATTTCAGACTTCAGATGGATGTCTGAAAGAAAAATAGAAGACACAAAATATTCTTCAGTTGGACATGACTGGCAGCCATTGTTCAGTGCCTCTGGTATCTGGGAATGTACACATGCACTGCCAGTGCATGATATTGCTGGATCAATGCCCTTTACATTTCCACAGTAAAGTTATCTTCAGCTGGTCCTCTCATTTCTAAGCTGTTAACCAGCTGAGTAAGGAAGACATAAAATGCAGTGCTGAAGAAAAACAAACCTAAATCACCAAAGGACACGATCTTTCACCTGGCCACAGGATCGTCATTGAGATATGCAGTTCAAGCAGAGGGACTACTTGAGCAGTCAATGAGACAACTTAGATAAGCAATATGGGTTTTATTCATTTACTGCCAGTTCAGCATGCATATGAACCTGGAAATCACTGTCAGCATTATGTGTAGCATCTATGCTATGCTACAGTTACAGATCAAGAGCATGAGTGGGTTGTCGTGCACAGTTCTCAACTATTCTCGACAGGTTGCTAAATTGCTGCACAGAGGAAGTGGTGTCAAGGTGTCATTTCACATTAAGGTATTTAAACTTAAACTAAACAGTGCTATTATACCAGACAGTTAAATGGAAAATACACCATATTCCAAAATTCAACAAATATACCTGCAACGCTTTTCTAACGTTCATACAAATACAGTGTCACTAAAAGATTGCATTTTGTTTGTTTGTTCTAACAGATTGCACAGAGTTCAGTACCATTATTACTTTTATTATTATCACAGAATTGTTACAGTGCAGAAGGAGGCCATTCAGCCCATTGTGTTTGCAACGGCTCTCTGAAAGAGCAGTTCACTTATTGTATTCTTTTTGAGACTGACTAGATAGATTCTTGATTGATAAGCAAGTCAAAGGTTATAGGGGATAGACAGCAAAGTAGAGTTGAGGCCACAATGAGATCAGCCATGATCTTATCAAATGGCAGAGCAGGCTCGAGGAGCCAAATGGCCTACTCCAGCTTCTAATTTGTATGTATGTTCATTTACAGCTCCTCAGATACTGAAGCAGTCCATGCCAGCATGCAGCAAGACCTGGCCAACCTTCAGGCTTGGGCTAATAAGTAGCAACTGAAATTCGTGTGACACAAGTGCCAGGCAATGACCATCTCCAACAAGAAAGAATCTAACCATCTCTTCTTGACAATCAATTGCTTTACCCTCACTGAATCCTCCACTATCAACATTCTGGCGGTTACCATTAACTGGACCAGCCATATAAATACTGTGGCTACAAGAGCAGGTCAGAGGTTGGGAATTCTGTGGCAAGTCACACCTGACTTCCCAAAGCCTCTCCACTATTTACAACTGCAACTGAGGAGTGTGATGGAATACTCTTCACTTGCCTGGATAAGTGCAGCTCCAACAACACTCAAGAAGCTCTACACCATCCAAGACAAAGCAGCCCGATTAATCGGCATCCCATCCAGCACCAGAAACATTCACTCCATTCACCACGAGTACTTAGTGGCAGCAGTGTGTACCTTATACAGATGCACTGCAGCAATTCAGCAAGGCTCCTTCGACAGCACCTCTTAAACCCTCAACCTCTACCATCTAGAAGGACAAGTTCAGCAGACACATGGGAATACCATCACCTGCAAGTTCCCCTCCAAGTCACTCACCATTCTGATGTGGAACTATATCACCAGCGCTTCACTGTTGCTGGGTTAAAATCCTGGAACTCCCTCCTTTACAACATTATTGGGCTGCCCACACCACAATGGCTGCAGTGGTTCAAGAAGGTGACTCATTACCACCTTTTCAAGGACGCTTAGGAATGGGCAATAAATGCTGACCTTGCCAGTGGTGTTCAAATCCCAAGAATGAATTTTAAAAATGAGCTGCTACATACTTGAGCTAAAACCTAAACTTTCTTTTGTGCCTGCTGGATAGTGGATTCAGTGTTCATGAGCAATATAATTGCCAAAGGACCGGCAAAGCAGGAAATAGCTTCTTGTGATTGATGCCACGTAAGGTATCCCATTATGAATAAGTGAATCACAACTACTTGGACATTATAGAAGAAGAATGTTTAAGAATGCTGAGGTTCAGAAGACAGTGTGTGGCATCTCCTCCATGAGATATAGCAACATCAATTATTTGTACGGTCAGTGATCCACAACTTCATCTGGGCCCTGGAATTTATGGGCTGGATCATGTTCGTGGTGGGGGTGGGGGGTGTTTGCCAGAGAATCAGAGTGGCAGTGGCTGCCACAAAACCCGGCGCTGGGATTCCCAGTTCCGATCTTCCCGGGGGTGGCGAAGCTCCATGGCGGCACCTGCACCACTCTGTGACGGGACCCTACTTTAATTGTGGTAAGTACCTCTTTGCATCTATTTGAATGTAATTCGCCATGATCTGACCAGCAGTTTCCAATCTTGGGTTCAATGTGCGGAACTCACGCACCTTCAGTTTCCCGTCCATGGGAAGCTGGCACCACCAACACGGGGAAAGGGAAAACTCTGCATTATTTTATGGATAAGGGGGGGAGGGGCAACTCTGCATTATTTTATGGATAAGGGGGGGAGGGGCAACTCTGCATTATTTTATGGATTGGGGGGAGGACCTCTGTATAATTTTATGGATAAGGGGGAAGAGGGAAATTCTGCATTTGGATGCACTGTTTGCAGGCTGGCAGCCTTTTAAAGATGGCTCCAGCACTTGTTCCTGCATCAGGTGGCACAATTCGCCACTGCCACCCCTCCACATGATTGGGGGGGTGGGTGGCTGCCATCATTGTGGTAAGTGGCCGCCCGCTGCATAATCATGGTGGCATGGGCCTATGGGCCACGTGCGGGACTACAAAATCTAACTCTTTGTGTCAGGCTCCTTCCAACCTAGCACTGGGGACATCTGCAGTGTCTGCCAGTTTGATGTCCACAGATTTATCAAGGAATTTGCAAGTCTACTTATCAGCAAGACCAAGTGTGACTTTCAGCACTGATCAGTGGCTGTAGAATGATGGAGCAATGCAATTGTTCAGGTGAGCCTGCTTTTGTAGAGTCCAGGGGTCATTGATTTCCTCAGAATTGCCACTTGCATCCCTCTGTAAAATTCTGTACCCATGACGAACTATGAGAGTATATTCATAGAATCATACAGCAGTACTGTGAAGGAGACCATTCAGCCCATCAAATCAGTGCTGCCTCTTTCAAAAAGTATTGCAGTCAGTCCCACTGCCCCACTCTTTCCCTATATGCCTGCAATTTTTTCTCCTTCAACTAGTTACCCAATTTCCTTTTGAAGGCTACTGTTGAATTTGTATCCACCACCCTATCAGGCAGTGCATTGCAAATCCTAACCACTCATTGTGCAGAAACACTTTTTCCTCATGTCATCTCTTTTTACAATCAGCCGAAGCCAAAGTAATGTTTTATATAGGCGTAGCATATCTTTTCTGGCTTTTGCACTCTGTGCCTCTGTTTATGAAGCCCAGGATCCCATAAGCTTTATTAACTGCTTTGTTTACCTGTCTTATCACCTTCAAAGATTTTGCACAAACTTCCGAAGGTCTCTCTCTCTTCTTGTACCCCCTTTAAAACTGTACCATTTCGCTTGTATTTTCTCACCTCATTCTTCCTACCAAAATATATCACCTCACACTTTTCTGCCTTGAATTTCATCTGCCATGTGCTCACCCATTTCACCAGCCTGTCTATGTCCCCTTGATGTCTATTAATATCTTCCTCACTGTTACCACACTTCCAAGTTTCGTGCCATCTACAAATTTTGAAATTGTACACTGCAATTCGAAGTCTAAGTCATTAAAGTAGATCGAGAGGAGCAGTGGTCCTAGTACTGAACCTTGGGGAACTTCACTGTATCCCTCCCTCCAGTCCGAAAAAACATATTAAAAAAATCCATAACACAAACAAGAAATGCTGGAAATACTCAGCAGGTCTGGCAGCATCTGTGGAGAGAGAAGCAGAGTTAACGTTTCAGGTCAGTGACCCTTCATCTGATGAGTATTGCTGAGTATTTCCAGCATTTCTTGTTTGTTTTTCAGGTTTCCAGCATCTGCAGTATTTTGTTTTTATTTTAAAAAATCCATAACTGTCCAGCTGGTGGACAATGGCTAACACACAATAAGGCAGGTTCACTGGGATCTGTCATAATAGCTTCATTTTGGAACCATCCTTATTTTGAGCAGGAAAGAGGAATGGAATGAGTGCTATTGGGGAAACTAAGCCTATCTTCTGGAGCCATGTCTTAAGACACCATGGATAGAAGCAGTGCACAAGTACAACAGCCATCATGCTACAACCAGAAACATGCGACTGGGATCTTGAGGCAGCACTGAAGGTGACTGGAGTGGTGTGGATCATCTTAGAGTACAACCTCCTCCTCAGTGCCATGAATAATTGTCAGATTCAAAACTTCAACCTGCAAAGAGGCCTCACTGTGGAGCTTAAAGAATGGGCTGGCAAAGCCATGGTGATGCAAGTGGGTGAAAGTGGCAAGAAGGAATTTGTTGCCAAAATAGCAATGCAGTACAATTGACTGAGAGATACAGTTGTGTGGGTTACATTTAGGGCTTTTTTGTGAAGGTGCTTCCCCTTTGTGCTGGTAGTTTGTATGTGATGTCTAATAGTGATTCCCTCATAGATTTTATTGAGAGCCCGCTGGACTCCCGTGTATATTCTGAAGACCCTACCATCTTCTGGCTGCTTCATGCTGTTTGCTTTCATGCACCTCTCCTGACACTTGCTTAAGAACATTTGAAGGCTCTGGTCTGCTGTCAGTGTGAGAGCCAGTTGTCTGATCATTGACTACTACCAACATGCTAAGGCTGCTGGGACTTCTTTCAGCATGCCTATATATTTATCTTGAGGAAGCTATGAGTTCTGTGAATTTCAGCCTCAGGTTGTCTCTATACTCCTTCCTATCATGTTGAAGGTGTCAATAGTTCAATGCTTAAGATTGGAGGCCAAGTCTCTCCAGCAGCAGTGTTCATATTCATTTATTCTGTCTACGAACTGTGACACTGAAGGCTCTGCTGCAAAGTCCAAAGGAGTTGCTATGCATAAATCCAACTAGTGAGCCTCTCCAAGAGTTCCAGTGTATTTTACACCGAATAATTGACTGCTGTAGATGATTTGTTCAGTAATGTGTAAATAGGTCGTGTGAGGTCTAATTCCCTACTGCCATATCAGAGATGGTACCTGTGTGGGCCCCAGGCTTCGAACAGCCGACAATGCATATTCCTCTTTATTTGTTCACTGTGTTTTCTTCTCAAGCTCGCTATCACCTTCCTCCAGAATGGATGATTGTGGAATAGAGTGCTGCGAAGTTGTGGATTTCCTCTGGGACACTGGTTCCTTTATTCTTCCACTCCACTCCTTCCAGCATTGACAACACTTCACTGTATGTGGGATATATCTGAGAGACTTGATAAGCCATTGCAGAAATGCAGCTTATTTCAGAGAAAACAGAAGAGAGCCTCTGTGCTCCTCCAGTTATGGTCTCTTGCACATCCCTGATTCAGCTAGCAAGGCTCGAAGCTCTAGAATTCCTTCCCTAAACCTCTCTGCCTTTGGTCTTGGGACGCTTCACTATGTTGAAGGCATTATATGCATGCAAGTTGTTGTTGTTCAAACTCAACCATTGTATGGTACTTTTGCAATGTCACTCTAGCTGAGTGTAACAAGTCACTTGGTAGGACGTTATGTAACATGAACATTATGGACGGGATTTTATGCACCTGCCGGGAGCGACGGTGGGTGAAAGAAATGGCAGCCTGCATGTGCTGCCATGCCACTATGAGCCCACAATAATATGTCGGTCTGGTCAGCCCCCAGCAATCACGTGGAGGTGGTGGGCTCTCCGACGCTGGCAATGGCGTTAGCTGCCGGTGTGCAGGCACGGGTGCCATTTTTAAAGCCCTGCCGGCTAATTTAAATTTTTAAAGTTATACCCTCACCACTGTACTGATTAAAAGTCTGCCGCCACTTTCCCACCCCCCAAAACCAATAAAATTCATTATTTGCCCTCCCCCACCCCCCACAAATCACTTAGCTTCCACACTTGACTTTCCCCCCCCACCCCGACAATCTGAACAAAGTGTACAGGTCACCGCTTGCCAGCATCCCTGACACTAATGATGTAAATTTGACCCTGCCCACCGCACCCCCTCCCGCACTAAAAATCTAAGATCCCCCCCCCCTTTCCCACTACTGCGGCGCCTGCTTTCCCAAGACGGGAAAGTGAAGGCCTGTAATTGTCGGCCGCCGTTTTGAAGATCACGGCCCAGCGCTAAAATTGGAGCCAATTTTACATAAATATATGCATTCTGCTAGTTTGAATATTTTGATCCGGGTCTCATCACACAGCGGTGGGGTGGGGGGGTCACCACGGAGCCTCGCCACTGCCAGGAAAACCGGGCTGGCCCTCCTGGGGTCAGGCTTCGTGGCGGCTGCTGTCAGAATGATTTTGCGCCCCCCTGCCCGTACCCCGTCACAGAGCCCGAGGTTGGGAGCTTTGTAAAACCCTGGCCTATGTTACTGACCATAAGCTTGGGGGATACCATTGCCTTTACTGTCCCCAAATTGATTGATTCTCTGATCATGAAAGAGCTCCCTGTCCCCGCCTCTGGGTCTTTTCAAGGCCCATTTCAGCCAAATAATCGTACCTTGTCGTGTAGGCAGAAGGATAGTAAAGAGGAATTGCAAATACATTGCAATGTCAGTGTCAGACTGACATTGAGGAGATACTGCATACTCCAAACTACACAGGGATATTCCTTATCAAGTTGTTTTAAGCCTAGTTGTTGTGCGCACTGTTTACCATAAGAATTTTCTAATTATAACTATACCACGCATCATAAGTCTTCTCATTCATGCAAAATATCAGAAACCAGTAATTTCTTCTTGCTGCCAAACATCTTCCATCGTGATGTGATTAAAATGAAGAGAGGAATAGTTTCCTTGTTTGTAAAATCACATTCCTTGTGACATCTGAATGCAGCATTGATCCTTTTTGGAATCTCCTCCCATGCCATGCACCAGCAGATACTGTCTACTGCCTGCTTCCCCAATACAGGGACCCATGGAAAACATCTTGAACGCCCACTGACCAGTCAGTCAACATCACCAAAACAAATTATCTGGTCACTATCACACTGCTGTTTGTGGAAGCTTTCTGTGCACAAATTGTCTGCTGCATTTCCTACATTACAAGAGTAACTACACTTCATTGATAGATTTCTAAATACCAATGACATAAAGGGATATTGGGATTGTGTGGGAAAAAGGCATTGAAGTTGATGATCAACCATGATCGTATTGAAAGGTGGAGCAGGCTTGATGGGCTGAATGGCCTACTCCTGCTCCTATGTTCCTAAAAAGTACTCCATTAACTGTGAAGTGTTTTGGGATGTACTGTGGTCGTGAAAGGGGCTATATAAACCCAAGTCTTTCTTTCTTTGCATTTCTTCATCTAAGTAATTTATCGATATAATGAAAAGCTAAAGCCACAGAACAGACCTCAGTGCATCTTGTCAATTTGAGTATATACCCTTTATCCCTACTCTCTGTTTCCAACTCATTATCAATAGTACACAGCTTCATGGTTGGCTCAGCTGTACAGTAGGGGCAGGAGGAAGATTGGAAGAGCAATATTGATAGGGTATTCTGTAGCCGGGGAACAGACAGGCATTTCTGCGGCTGCAGACTTGAATCCAGGGTCAAGAACGTCATTGAGAGCCGCTGCAGAGTGAACAGACAGCCACTGTGGTTCATATTGCGATAAACAACATGGGTAGAAAGAGGGATGAGGTCCTGCAGGTGGAGTTTCAGGAGCTCGGAAAGAAACTAGTAAGCAGGACCTCAAAGATGATAATCTCTGGTTCACTTCTGGTACCACGCACAGGTGAGTGTAGAAATAGGATAGAGCAGATGAATGAGTGGCTGGAGAGATGGTGCAGAAGGGAGGGATTTAGATTCCTGGGATATTGGGATCAGTTCTGAGGGAGATGGGACCTATCTATGCATGAGTTGCACCTGAACTGGGACCTTGTAGGTCGATTTGCCAGAGCAATTGAGGAGGGTTTAAATTAGCTTTGCGGGGGTATGGGAACCAGGAGATAATATTAGAGAGGCAAAACAAGGTACACAAAGAATTGGAAGAGGCAGATAGCACTAGAGTAGGAAATAGTAAAGTATTGGTGGGGTCGTAGTAGGAGGGAATGTAATGTTGCACCGCCCCGAAGAGGGGTGGGAGGTAATGTGTCATATTTGTCTGAGACAAAAGAAAAACAAGAGAGACACTGTGTGTAGTTTGAAGTAGCATAAAGAAGTGATCCTTGATTTAATGCACAATAGCGCAATCGCTCATGCAAGTACAAGCACATTAAGCAACTAATCAGATGCAATAATACAAAATCATTTCAGTGTTATGATTTTACACATCGCTCTAATGAGTCAAATGAGCTCCAATTGTGAGCTTAGCTTCACATAATCTAATGAATATAAACTTCTGCTGATACCAAAATAATTATATTCATGGCTTATTCAGCTTAAAGACTATGTCCAACGGATCATAAGGATTAAACTATAATAAACAAAGCACTAAACAAGATCAGTATTGAACTATACGTTTACTACATAGTTTATGGCTATCCTAGCTGCTGAAAATAATAAAATTGTAACTTGGTTCAATGTATGGAGAAATACCAGTTTTTCTATGTAAAGTCAATATGAATCATAAGTTAACAACTGTCCAGAACATCTCAAACATAGTCAAATTTGTCTTGAGTAAGCATCTTTCATTGTTTGGTTATACTATACAACAAATAGACTTTTCTGCAAATAAAAACTTATATCCTGCCAAAATAGTCATTTCCATGGTGACCCCTTAGGGCTGGCAAAACTATGTGGCTAGAAACGCGTGTTACACAGCACTCACTCTATACTCTTCCATTGCCTAGAATGCATGATAATTCCTTACGCAATTTTTTATATGTAACTCCCAAGCATCATCTACTCTCTGATTTCAATATCTCTAATAATCCTTATGCTACCACAGGGAGGATGGGCGATAATAACATAGCATATTTAACAACAATTTATGAATAGAAATATATCATCTTACCTGAGACAAAAGAAAAACAGGAGAGACACTGGGCTGGATTTTAAGGAACGCTCGGTGTCAGCATCCATGGCAGGGGCGCCTGATAATGGCCCTGGATGAAGCCCACCATGCCCAATATTACCAGCAGTGGCGAGGCCTCATGGCGACCCCTCCCACCCCCGCCGCTCGCAACAGGACCACAATTTAAATAAATTAAAATACCTGCATTAATTATTCTCCCATCACCTCCTGATGTCTTGTCGCGATCTTCAACCTGGCGGCGGGCACTGCCGTGTCTTCGGATCCCTGACCAGGAAATGAGGTGCAACACTGGCGGGGAGGGGAGAGGAGGTAAGTTTCTTATTGTGGGAGGAAGGGGGGAATGGGGTCAAATTAAAGTCATGGGTGTAGGGGATGGTGGGAAGGGTAATAGTTTAAAGTTTTTGCATTTGGGGGGAAGGTCAGATGGTAAAGGTCAATGTTTTTTTTGGGGGGAAGGAAAAATAATTAATTTAATTGTTATGGCCGGGTGGGAGAGGAACAAAAGAGAAGTTTTTATTTATTACAATTCATTTCCCCCTTAAATATTTAAATTTCCCGGAATGGCTGACAGCCCTTTCAAAATGGTGTCAACACCTGCGCGTAGGCAGCTGACGCTATTGCTGGAGATGGACAGCCCGCCCCTCCACACGATCGAGGGGGGGGGGAGGGAATGGCACAGCCCACTCCGGCTATTTAAATGAGTGCATGAGAGACAAGGGTGGTGCTGTTGTTGTATGGCGTACCGACCTCTACCTTGCAGAAGCTCAACGCCAACTCACAGACACCTCTTCCTACCTCCCTCTGGACCATGACCCCACCACCGAACATCAAGCCACCGTCCAAAGGACTGTCACTGACCTCATCTCCTCTGGAGATCTTCCCTCTACAGCTTCCAACCTCATAGTCCCGCAACCCCGGACAGCCCGCTTCTACCTCCTTCCCAAAATCCACAAACGGGACTGTCCTGGCAGACCCATTGTGTCAGCCTGCTCCTGCCCCACTGAACTTATTTCTTCCTATCTAGACTCTATCTTTTCTCCGCTGGTCCAGTCTCTTCCCACCTACATCCGTGACTCTTCTGACGCCCTACGTCATTTTGACAATTTCCAGTTTCCTGGTCCCAACCGCCTCCTCTTCACTATGGACGTCCAATCGCTCTACACCTCCATCCCCCACCAGGATGGTTTGAGGGCTCTCCGCTTCTTCCTGGAACAGAGGCCCAACCAGTCCCCATCCACCAACACCCTCCTCCGCCTGTCTGAATGTGTTCTCACATTGAACAACTTCTCCTTCAACTCCATGCATTTCCTTCAAGTAAAAGGTGTTGCTATGGGTACCCGCATGGGTCCTAGTTATGCCTGTCTTTTTGTGGGACATGTCGAGCATTCTTTGTTCCAGTCCTACTCAGGCCCCCTCCCCCAACTCTTTTTCCGGTACATTGATGACTGTATCGGTGCCGTTTCCTGCTCCCGCCCCGAACTAGAAAACTTATCAACTTTGCTTCCAATTTCCACCCTTCTCTCACCTTTACATGGTCCATCTCTGACACTTCCCTTCCCTTCCTCGACTTCTCTGTCTCCATCTCTGGGGATAGGTTGTCTACCAATATCCATTATAAGCCCACTGACTCCCACAGCTACCTCGACTACACTTCTTCACACCCTACCTCCTGTAAGGACTCCATTCCATTCTCCCAGTTTCTCCGTCTCCGACGCATCTGCTCTGATGATGCTACCTTCCATGACGGTGCTTCTGATATGACCTCCTTTTTCCTCAACCGAGGATTTCCCCCCACTGTGGTTGACAGGGCCCTCAACCGTGTCCGACCCATTCCCCGCACCTCTACCCTCACCCCTTCCCCTCCCTCCCAGAACCGTGACAGGGTTCCCCTTGTCCTCACTTTTCATCCCACCAGCCTCCATATCCAAAGGATCATCCTCCGCCATTTTCGCCACCTCCAGCGTGATGCCACTACCAGTCGCATCTTCCCCTCCCTTCCCCTGTCAGCATTCCGAAGGGATCGTTCCCTCCGCGACACCCTGGTCCACTCCTCCATTACCCCCACCACCTCGTCCCCGTCCCAGGGCACCTTCCCTTGTAATCGCAGGAGGTGTAATACCTGCCCATTTACCTCCTCTCTCCTCACTATCCCAGGCCCCAAACACTCCTTTCAGGTGAAGCAGCGATTTACTTGTACTTCTTTCAATGTAGTATACTGTATTCGCTGCTCACAGTGTGGTCTCCTCTACATTGGGGAGACCAAGCGCAGACTGGGTGACCGCTTTGCGGAACATCTCCGCTCAGTCCGCAAGCAGGACCCTGAGCTTCCGGTCGCTTGCCATTTCAACACTCCCCCCTGCTCTCATGCTCACATCTCTGTCCTGGGATTGCTGCAGTGTTCCAGTGAACATCAACGCAAGCTCGAGGAACAGCATCTCATCTACCGATTAGGCACACTACAGCCTGCCGGACTGAACATTGAGTTCAATAATTTCAGAGCATGACAGCCCCCCACTTTACTTTCATTTTTAGTCATTTTTAGTTATTTTTTCTTCCTTCTTTTTTTACATTCCTTTTTACATTTTTTACAATCTTTTTTTGCATTTATTTCATTTCATCTTAGTTTGTTCAGTTTGCTCACCCACTGTTTTTTTCAGGTTGTTTTTCTTCAGGTTTGCACTTGCTGCTGTTCAATATTCAGTATATTCACACCTAATCTGTACTAATGCTTTGTCTTTCAACACACCATTAACATATTGTTTGCCTTTGCTCCGTGACCTTTTGGTCAGCTATGTGGCCTGGTCCAATCTGCACCTTCTCCTTTGTTATCTCTTGCCCAACCCCCACCTCACTTGTTTATAATCTGTGACTTTTCTAATAATTGTCAGTTCCGAAGAAGGGTCACTGACCCGAAACGTTAACTCTGCTTCTCTTTCCACAGATGCTGCCAGACCTGCTGAGTGAATCCAGCATTTCTTGTTTTTATTTAAATGAGTTGCTGCGCTTGGAATCGCGGCTACTTTTTGCCATGCAACCCATAAGTGCGGGCCATCATTTTTTTCGCTCGCCATTGATTTTGGCAGCGGGCTTGTAATATCCAGCCCACTGTGTGTAAGTTGAAGTAGCATAAAGAAGTGATAAAGTTGCAGGGTACAGTACGTCCTGTTCCTGGGCAGACTGGTCCATTGTATCTATGGGGGTGTTTGGTTGTGAATTGACATCCAAGAGAAAAAGCTAACAGAAGGTATATTTTGCAACCAAATACATATTAAACACTGAATGTTGAATAAACAAAGTGATATACAAAGAAAAATAAAACAGGGGGTGATTTCTTGGGGGTCGCACACCAATAAAATCTAAATTAGGGTTTCTGTACCTGAATGTGAATGCACGGAGTGTGGTAAATAAGATTGGTGAGCTGCAGATAGCCATGTGGAAATATAATATTGTGGTGATAACGGAGACCTGGCTCAAAAAAGGGCAGGACTGGATACTAAATATTCCTAGATACAAGGTGTTCAGGAAAGATAGTGAAGGAAAGAAAAGAGGCAGGGTAGCAGTATTGATTGAAGGGAATGTGATAGTGTTGGAGAGAGATGTCCTAGAGGGGCCTAGGACAGAATCTATATGGTTAAAGCTAAGAAACAATAGAGCTACATTACATTGCTAGGTGTATTCTATAGGCCACCAACTAGTGGGAACGATACAGAGGAAAAAAAAATTGCAAGGAATTTACAGAGAGGTGCAAGAATTATAGAGTAGTTATAATGGGAGACTTTAATTTTCCCAATATAGAGTGGGATAGTAAGAGTGAAAAGGGCAGAGAGGGGCAAGAGTTTTCGAGATCAGTATGTTTCCAGTGCAACGAGGAAGGAGTTTTGTTGGATCTGGTTGTGGGGAATGAGGTGGATCAAGTGAATCAAGTGTCAGTAGGTGAACATTTAGGGGACAGTTATCATAGTATCATAAGGTTTAGGTTGGCTATGGAAAAGGACAAAGAGTAATTGAGAGCAAAAATAATGAATTGGGGGAAGGCCAAATTCAATGGGGGTGAGACTGGATCTGACCCAAGCAAATTGGAATCAAAGATTGGCAGGCGAAACTGTAATGGAACAAGGGGCTGCCTTTAAAGAGGAGATGGTTTGGGTACAGTCAAGGTACAGTCCATGAGGGGGAAAGGTAGGAGAAACAAATCCAGAGCTCCTCTCTGAATGACGAAAGAAGTAGAGAGTAAGATGAAGCAGAAAAAAGGTGCATATGACAGATGGCAGGTGCATAATACAGTTGAGAACCAGACTGATTAGTCCCAGAGTCATATACGGCACAGAAGGAGACCATTCAGCCAATCGAGTTCATGCCGGCTCTCCACAGTGCAATCCAATCAGTTCCACTCCCCTGCTCGATCCCCGTAACCCTGCAAGTTTATTTCTTTCAAGTGCCCATCTAATTTCCTTTTGAAATCATTGATCATCTCTGCTTCCACCACACTTGTGGGCAGTGACATCCAGGCCATTACCACCTGCTGCGTAAAAAGGTTCTTCCTCACATTTCCCTGTATCTCTTGCCCAAAACCTTGAATCTCTGACCCCTAGTTCTTGTACCGTTAATTCATGGGAACAGTTTTTCCTTGTCTAACTTATCTAAGCCTAACATAATCTTGTACATCTCTACTAAATCTTCTCTCAATCTCCTCTGCTCCAAGAAGAGTAAACCCAGCTTTTCCAACCTAATCTTGTAACTAAAATCCCCCATCCTTGGCACCATTCTGGTAAATGTCCTCTGCACCCTCTCAAGGACCCTCACATCCTTCCTAAAATGTGATGACCAGAACTGGGCACAATACTCCAATTGGGGCCTAACCAGAGCTTTAGAAAGTGTCAGCATAACTTCCCTGTTTTTGTACTCTATGCCTCCATCGACAGGTTTGCGTCTGCCTGCAATGAATTTGGCCTAACCATCAGCCTCAAGAAAACGAACATCATGGGGCAGGATGTCAGAAATGCTCCATCCATCAATATTGGCGACCACGCTCTGGAAGTGGTTCAAGAGTTCACCTACCTAGGCTCAACTATCACCAGTAACCTGTCTCTAGATGCAGAAATCAACAAGCGCATGGGTAAGGCTTCCACTGCTATGTCCAGACTGGCCAAGAGAGTGTGGGAAAATGGCGCACTGACACGGAACACAAAAGTCCGAGTGTATCAGGCCTGTGTCCTCAGTACCTTGCTCTACGGCAGCGAGGCCTGGACAACGTATGCCAGCCAAGAGCGACGTCTCAATTCATTCCATCTTCGCTGCCTTCGGAGAATACTTGGCAACAGGTGGCAGGACTATATCTCCAACACAGAAGTCCTTGAAGCGGCCAACATCCCCAGCTTATACACACTACTGAGTCAGCGGCGCTTGAGATGGCTTGGCCATGTGAGCCGCATGGAAGATGGCAGGATCCCCAAAGACACATTGTACAGCGAGCTCGCCACTGGTATCAGACCCACCGGCCGTCCATGTCTCCGTTATAAAGACGTCTGCAAACGCGACATGAAATCGTGTGACATTGATCACAAGTCGTGGGAGTCAGTTGCCAGCATTCGCCAGAGCTGGCGGGCAGCCATAAAGACAGGGCTAAATTGTGGCGAGTCGAAGAGACTTAGTAGTTGGCAGGAAAAAAGACAGAGGCGCAAGGGGAGAGCCAACTGTGCAACAGCCCCAACAAACAAATTTCTCTGCAGCACCTGTGGAAGAGCCTGTCACTCCAGAATTGGCCTTTATAGCCACTCCAGGCGCTGCTTCACAAACCACTGACCACCTCCAGGCGCGTATCCATTGTCTCTCGAGATAAGGAGGCCCAAAAGAATGCCTCCATTTATGAAGCCCAAGATGCCATATGGTTTGCTAACCACTTTCTCAATATGCCCTGCAACCTTCAAAGATCAATGCACTTGCACCCCCAGGTCCCTCTGTTCCTGCACATTCTTTAGAATTGTGCTATTAAGTATATATTGCCTCTCCCTATTCCTTCTGCCACACTTGTCAGTATTAAATTCCATCTGCCACCTGTCTGCCCATTTTGCTAGCCTATCTATGCCCTATTTCAGGCAGTTCATATCATCCTCGCAGTTTGCCACACCTCCAAGTTTGGTGTCATCAGCAAATTTTGAAATTCTACTTTGTATTCCAAGATCCAAGATTATAGAAAGTTCAAAAGGGGAGTGTGAAAAAAAAACAAATGAAAAGCAAAGAGAGAATATGAGGAGAGACTGGCAGCTAACACAAAAGTGAATCTAAAAGTCTTCTGTAGGCATATAAATAGTAAAGGGGTAATAAAAGGAGGAGTGGGGCCAATTGGGACCTAAAAGGGAAGATATACATGGAGGGAGGGGGCCTGGCTGAGGTGCTAAATGGGTATTTTGAAGCTGTCTTTACCAAGGAAGAAGATGCTGCCCAAGTTGTGATGAAGGAGGGGGTAGTTGAGACACTGCTTGGACTAAAAACTGATAAAGAGGAGGTATTAGATAGGCTGACTGTACTTAAAGTTGATAAGTCACCAGGACTGGATGAGATACTGAGGAAAGTAAGAGTGGAAATTGCGGAAGCACTGGCCATAATCTTCCAATCCTCCTTAGATACAGATGTGGTGCCAGAGGACTGGAGAATTGAAAATGTTATACCCTTGTTCAAAAAAGGGTGTAAGGATAAGCCCAGCAACTACAGGCCAGTCTGTTTAACCTCAGTAGTGGGAAAGCTTTAAGAAACGATAATTAGAAATGGGACAAATTTAATGGGCACTTAGACAAATATGGATTAATTATGGAAAACCAGCATGGATTTGCGAAGAGCAAATCATGTTTAACTAACTTGCTTGAATTTTTCAAAGAGGTAACAGAGAAAGTTGATGAGGGTAATGCGGTTGTTGTGGTATACATGAACTTCCAAAAGGCCTTTGCTAGAGTGCCACATAACGGTTTGTCAGCAAAGTTAGAGCTCATGGCATACAGGGACAGTAGCAGCACGGACACAAAATTGGCTGAGTGACAGGAAACAGAAAGTTGTAATGAATGGATGTTTTTCGGACTGGAGGAAGGCATATCGTGAGGTTCCCAAGGGGTCAGTGTTAGGAGCCCTGCTTTTACTGATATATATTAATGACCTAGACTTGGATGTACAAGGCACAAAGTCAACATTTGGGGATGACACAAAACTTGGAAGTATTGTGAATTATGTGGAGGGTAGTGATAAACTTCATGCGGACCTAGACAGGCTGGTAGAATGAGCTGACAAGTGACAGATGAAGTTTAATGCAGAGAAGTGTGAAATGATTCATTTTGGTAAGAAGAGTGAGGAGAGGCAATATAAAACAAAGGGTACAATTCTAAAGAGGTTGCAGGAGCAGAGGAACCTGAGGGTATATGTGCAAATATTTTAAAGGGTGGCAGGGCAGGTTGAGAAAGCTGTTAATAAAACATATGGGATCCTGGGCTTTATAAATAGGGTACAAAAGCAAGGAAGTCATGATGAACCTATATAAGGCCCTGATTCAGCCTCAACTGGAATATTGTGTCCCGTTCAGGGCACCACACTGTAGGAAGGGTGTGAAGGCATTGGAGAGGGTGCAGAAAAGATTTGTGAGAATGGTTCCAGGGTTGAAGAACTTCTGTTATGTAGATAGGTTGGAGAAGCTAGGTCTGTTCTCCTTGTTCTCCCTGGAGAAGAGATAAAGAGGAAATTTGATAGAGGTGTTCAAAATCATGAGAGGTCTGAATAGAGTAGATCAGGAGAAAGTGTTCCCATTGGCAAAAGGATCGAGAACCAGAGGACCCAGATCTGAGGTGATTGGCAAAAGAAGCAACGGTGACATGAGGAAATATTTTTTGTATGCAGCATGTGTTTAAGACCTGGAATGCACTGCCTGAGAGTATGTTGGAAGCAGATTCAACCGAGGCCTTCAAAAGAGATTTTGATAAGTATCTGAAGAAAAAAATTTGCAAGGCTATGAGGAAAAGTTGGGGGAGTAGGATTAGGTGAATTGCTCTTGCAGACAGCCAGCATGGACATGATGGGCTGAATGGACTCATTCTGTGCTGCAACCATTCTATGATTCCCTATTTAAGCTGATAGGTAATAGATAGGCTCCAATTACATGCCCTTTCATTTTTGCTATAGAACATTGTTGAATGCCTTCTGGAAATCCACATAAATAACATCCAAAGATACCCCCTTATTTACCAAGTTAGTTGCCTCCTCAAAATATTCAACTAGGTTAGTTAGCTATGACATACCCATTACAAATCTATGCTGGATCTCATCACTCATCTTCCAAATGCTCAGTCATTCTGCCCCTCATAATATGGGGCAAGGGTTGCCATAGGTTTCTGCTTACACAACAAACAGATAGATGTGAGTAGTTCAGTCCCACAGGTACGAACTAAAACTAATGACAAGGTGCATACCCTCCACAAACAAATAAATCTTAGAAGCCAGGTTACTAGTGAGATTTAATTTGTTTAAAGTGATGTTACTGCATGCACAGCCATGTTCATTCATAATTAAAGGACATTTTTCTTTGAAGCAATGATGAGTTTTGATTAGTTTTTCAATGATTTAACATGTTTCAGGATTAATATTGGAAATGGAGTTCTTTACAATTGAAGAATTAATTCAAACATGCTGTGATTAGACACGGACAGAAATTATCAGTCAAATTTTCCTGTCTCTACCTTTTCTCTTGCCCATGCACGAGATAGGCCCAAGAGTGCTGGGAATTCCTGTCCCAGGCCATTTACATAGCAAAGGGACACCCTACCATAGCCCTGGCCTCTTGGCAGGACCTCAGGGATCAGAACTTTCTGCCTGATGATGATTTAGATTAAAATTGAAGCAATCAAAGATATAATTCTCTTAGGTCTACGGACTCCCTCCAGAGATCTGGTCAGTGGGCTTCGGGATGTTTTCCAGGCAGCTTTGTATTGGGGCAGCAGGCATTTGCAACAGAGAATGAGGTGAGAAGCTGGGACTGGTCCTCTCCACCTTGCATGAATGGCTCAGACGGGTCTGGGCTTACTGTAGGTGCAGCCAAAGCATGACATCGCCAGAAACCCAAACTTTTCCTACAACCTACAATGGAAGGCACCCAGTGAACTGGGTCTATTCCCATTTTTTCCTGCTGTAGGCTTCTGGGGAACCAAGTGTTTCCTGCTAACAGGCAGCAGGAAAAGTGACCATTGCATCATTTCTGCATCATTATGTATTCATTCTTACATATCAATTGCACTTCATTTTAGAACTTGCTATGCCGGTTGTCAATCTCTGTTTGTAGATATACTTTAGCTGATAGGATTTTTTCTTTAGCTTGGCGAGTTTGCTTTGTTTTTGCAATTCATCCATCAGACAACAAAACAGTTTGAAGGTTGCTGAATCCAAAAAAGGACAACATTCCTTTGATTTAGCCTTGAACTTGATCAGTGCCTTTCAGCAGAGGTGCGATAGGCCACAAAGGATCGAATGTGTTAGAAAGTCTCAGGAAGAAGGATCAAATGATGGGATATTTGATTTTTTTTTTAAAAAAGGACTCTTGTTTTAACTGAAATCCATATTAGCTAGCAGTTAAGATGTTTCTATTTACTAAATGTCCTTGCCTTTTTTATGCCTTCAACTTTTCCCTGTATGTAACCATAGCAAAGTTAAACCCCTTCCCGAGTTTGAGTGTGTTAATAAAACCTACTTCTTTGTTTTAACTTTAAAAACTGTGTTGTTGATGCAGTTATTAATTATTAAGGTTTAAGGGAGGAAAGAAATTCAATCAGTAATTTATTTATGGACAAGTGTTTGAAAAAACAGAAACATTTGTTCAGAGAAAAAACAGATTAAATACCTGTTCGTAACAATTACACCTGAAGAACAATGGGTTTCACTCCCCCCCACCCCCAAACTCCCAAACTCCCAGACTTTCGGTTCATGAGGATTCTGAGGATGTAAATGTACCAGACAGCTGCTAACACCTGGAAACAAAGGAAGGCTCAAGTGGCTCTGTGAAACCTGGGATCTAGACTTTGCATATTGGAAAAGGACAATAAGCTATTTGATTCCAGATAAATTTAACAGATTTTCTGAAGTCAGAGCAGGCAGTACAGAAGACCACTTGTGGTAGCCTCAGACTGGGCTGCAATAAAGGAAGACAACCAGTGGTAGCACCTGAGAGAGAGAGAGAGAGAAAACACCTGCTCTCAGAAGCCTGACACAGCGAAAAGCTGCAAAAACTTGAATCTGTCTTAAAAGTTGAAGTTTGCAGAGAAGGAAAAGACCAACAGGATCACCAGGGATTGCCATATTCACAAACGTCCAGCTCAGAAGTGCTTGGAGAAGTGAGCAAAGAGGACACTGATTTTGAAAAGGTTTGGGAGATCCAACCCATTGCAACTGGGAAGAGTTTGGGACTTATAACCTCAAAGATTTCACCATTCAAAAAGGACTGTGAAAAGTATAGGTATGGTGTGATGTTTTCAAGTATTTTAATAAGTAGAGAAAACATTTGGAGTATCAGCTACTTACAAAGCTACTTAACTATTTAGTTAATGGAATTTCTCTTAGTTTAGTTGTGATAACAAAGGTCTTAAAACATGAAGTCTTGTTGTGTAATTCTTTTAAATGGTCAGGGGGTTCATATCTTGTATATCTTTTTTGTAACAATATGCTGTTGTGGTTCAAGTTTCCTTGCAGCTACCTATGGTTGGAAAAACAGAATAAGTGCCAAGCAATGGCATCTGTATGTTTGTTCAACTGTTTAATGAGTGTAAACAATTCAATTTCCAAGAAATGTAGTCTATTTACACAGCAGTCTCCTTTTCCTGTTCTTTACTGCCACCAGCATATAATTACGCATTCAGCGGCCAAATTCAATAATCTCATTCCTGGCAAATTCGAATAATTTAAAATCTAATTGGATGAAATCTTGTAGCTGTCAGTAGGTTACATTCTGTGCGTTGGCATTTGAAGCATTCATGGTTGAACAACAAGTGCACTTATTGCCTCATAAGAAGTGATTAAGGGCCCAATGGCCTAAATAGCCCATTGACGTTCATTGTAAGCTCACAAGTTGTCTTGTTCTTCAGCTTGTCTAAGCCTGAAAGTAATTAACTTGAAGTTAGCCACTGAGTGGAATTCTCTGCCTGGCAAACAGCTATTTCCGATAATAATGATGTGATTTAATTTAAGTGTGTGGGAACAGGTGACTTCTGCAGCCAATTATGATGCTGCTTCAAGTTGTGTTCTTCTGTCATCCATATGATTGATTATCCTATTCCAAAAAGTTATTGCTTGAATTTGGAGATTGCTTTGCTACTGAAGAAAAGCTTTTTATTGAATATTCATTCTTACGATGCAGGCATCACTGACAAGACCAACATTAACTCCCTACTATCCCTTGCTGCCATTCAGAAGGCGTTGATGGGCCACCTTCTTCAACCACTGTAGTCTGTGTGATGAAGGCGCTTCCATATTACTGTTGATAATGAGTTCCATGACTTTGAACCAGCGACAATGAAGGAACGGCTTTATATGTCCAAGTTAGGATGGTGTGTCTGGGTTAGAAAGGAACTTGGAGGTGGTGGTGTTCCTATGTTCCTGTTGCTCTTGTCCTTCGAGGTGATGGAGTTCACAGGTTTGGGAGATGCTATCGAAGAAGTCTAGCCAGGTCACAGCTTAATTGTTCTTCAGTCTGTAGGTTGAGAACTCTGGTTTTCTTATTATAAGTGTTGTAAGTTAGGACAGTTAGTGGTTAAAGGCATTTTTGCTGTTGTGGAAATTAAGGCATTTTAGTATGCTGGGGGTTATGGTACATACCAAATGACTCCTCTTGCTTGATTTTTCCTTTTTAGGACAGAAAACATGTGCTTAAGATGCCATTTTTATTATAGTGTAGCTTATTGTGATTCTTGAGGCACCTATAGTTTTGGCAAACTAGATTTCTGTGTTCATAAACAAACATTTATGCATCAAAAAAATCAATCGCGATGAAATCACATCTTCCTTGTTCCTAAAGCAGATGGTTCTGTACTGCGTGTTGGAAGATAATGAGCTGAAATTAAGAAAAAAACAAATCAGCTTACAGGAAGAACAACTCTGTGAATATCTTCTAATCACAATTTAAAATTACAGGGCATTGATCTGTGTACAAAACAAATCCTCCCAAGTTGCTGTTTACACCACACAAAGCATCTTGGCATTGATCCAGTTCTTGATTCTCTAAGCACCAAAAACGACAAACAAAACTTTCACAGAAAAGGGCAAATGTAGTAAATTCAGGAGAGCTGTTTATGAATAAAATTATAATTGATCAGAAAATGCCTGCTGCAGTCTTAGGCAATGGTTCCCACTTAAGATCTGGTTGCAAGCCCTACATTCATCCAGGTTTGAACAATATGCTAAACTTTGCATTCCAATTGTTGCACTGCTGTGATCCACAGAGTTTGCCAGCAGGAAGGCCTGTGCCAAGTACCATGGGAGCTCACTCAACTTTCAGTAGAAACATGCCCTGCCAGGCATCGAGCTGATCTATGCAGGAAAAAAGGTGCTCACATTGTTCCAGTTTACCAGATCTGAGTGTGGGGGTGACTTTGAGGTGCTGCAGTGGAACAAGGGGGCTTGACCTTAAAATTAGACCTGAACCAATTGGGGTGATGTCAGGAAGTACATCTTCACACAAAGGGTAGTGGAAATCTAGAACTCATTTTCCAACCCTCCCCTTCCCCATGAAAAACAAAACTGTTGAGACTAAGTCAATTGAAAATTTCAATACTGAGATTGATCGATTGTTAGGTAAGGATATGACGGGAAACAGAACCAAGGCAGGTAAATGGTGTTAAGATTAAGATCTACCATGATTGAACTGATTGGCAAAATAAGCTCGGGGCTGAATGGCCTACTCAAGTTCTTATGTTTCAACATTTGCAGACATGCCAAGTTTTTATGAGTGCCAGGCATGAGATTTGTCAGTACGATGTTGACAGAAGACATGAGATTGTCCTGATGCAGTAACAGCTGCCCAGGTGTAGACCACAGCTTCTAGCTTGTTCAACTGACACCAGGATGAAGCAAGTACTGTTGATTAGGTTGAATGTATGACCAGAATTCTCTTAATAAGACAGAAAGTCAAGCTCTGAGGCCCTGTCCCACTATCTTGTATCTTCGTTTTATTTTATGTCATCATGGCTTTTTAGGTTTTGGGCTGAGGATTGTGTGCCAACCTTGGGGTTGTCTACCATCTCCAATATTTTCATGACTAATAAATTGAAGTGGTCAAAGAAAAAAAGTACACTTTCTTTTTAAATGCCCCTCTGAATGTATTTTTCTGCATTGCTCACAGTTGTGTCCAGAAGATTAATCTGTAATTCCCAGAGAATCCAAGACAATTCTGGAGGGGTGACAACCCTAGCGTTGTCCATGTTCTGCCCACAAAGACTTGAGTTCCAATTGTGACCATTTTATTGCTGCCCCTCTCAACTGGGACAAATGAAGAAATGGTTAAGAGTATGACGATGTCTGATTATTGTGAAGCCTAAACTGCATGGGAATTTGGTCTGTAAGCATGAGAGTTTGAGACTCTTACTGAAGGTATGAGATCTGTCCTCTAAAATAGTCCAGAAAGACTATCAAATGTAAAATAATCGCAATGATTCAATTAGGGATGTGCAATAAATGTGGTTTGGCAGAGCCCGCCGCAATCACCTCCTGAGAATAAATGAAAGTTGTCTGGAGAGAACAAAAAGAGTCCAAAAACACCATAGATTAAAATTATACATATAGACATTTTATAGACCTCCAATTTGGCTTGCATGTCCCTCTCTCTAATGGTTAAGAATCTTTCCCTGGCTCATTATTTGAACCAGAAGACTTTACTGTTAGAATGATCACTTTTCACCATTTGCCCGAAATCTCTCTCCATTTCTAATTGTCAGATGATGTCCCTTTTTCTGAAATCTTTGCCCATGTGAATAATATGCGTGGAACATTGAGTGGCGGTTTCATGTACTGGGGTGTTGAGGTCAGCCTCAATAAGACAGATGGAAGTTATGTGGTGGCACTTCACTGTGAAGGCCATGTGGTATTTGTACTGGCAAGCGTTGCTTTGTGCAGAGCAGTAATGACTTAAAGACTTTGCAATCATGTTGTGGAATCTTTGTTCGGAGGGCTGTTCAGAGTGACTCAGAGTCCCTGATACTCCAACTGCAATTTTCAGATTAGTCTAGCAGCACAATAATCCATTGGAAATCCCCTTAGAAAGCTATAAATTCGGTCCAATCTTGAAAGGGTTATGACAGGATCGTGCCATTTTAAAACACATTTGCCACAGAACTGCTGCATGTGCCACATTTGGGGCTGTGTAAAGAGAAAATATTCTACATTGCAAAACTTTACAGCATTTGGAAGAAGAACAATGAAACAAGTCATCTTTTGGTCTTAAGGTTCTGAAGATTCATTCCTCAAGGGAGGATAGGTGTTTTGGCTGGCCAATGACTTTTTTTTTTATTTGTTCCTGGGATGTGGGCATCGCTGGCTAGGCCAGCATTTATTGCCCATCCTTAATTGTTCTTGAGAAGGTGGTGGTGAGCTGCTTTCTTAAACCGCTGCAGTGCAAGTGGGGTAGGTATACCCACAGTGCTATAGGGAAGGGAGTTCCAGGATTTTGACCCAGAGATAGTGAAGGAATGGCGATATTGTTCCAAGTCAGGATGGTGTGTGGCTTGGAGGGGAACTTGTGACTGCTGCCTTTGTCCATCTAGGTGGTAGAGGTTGTGGGTTTGGAAGGTGCTGTCTAAGGAGCCTTGGTGCTTTCCTGCAGTGCATCTTGTAGATGGTACACATTACTGCCACTGTGCGCAGTGGTAGTGGGAGTGAATGTTTGTGGATGGAGTGCCAATCAAGCAGGCTGCTTTGTCCTGGATGGTGTCGAGCTTCTTGAATGTTGTTGGAGCTGCACCCATCCAGACAAGTGGAGTGTATTCCATCACTTCTGACTTGTGCCTTGTAGATGGTGGACAGGCTTTGGGGATTCAGGAAGTGAGCTACACATTGCAGGATTCCTAGCCTCTTGAAGCCACAGTATTTATATGGCTACTCCATTTCAGCTTTTGGTCAATGGTAATCCCCAAGATCACTGCAGATGTTCTTCAGGGTAGTATCCTAGGCCCAAACATCTTCAACCTGCTTCATCAATCACCTTCCTTAAATCACAAGGTCAGAAGTAGGGATGTTCGCTGATGATTTCACAATGTTCAGCAGCATTCGCGACTCCTCAGATATTGAAGCAGTTTGTGTAAAAATGCACAAATTGATAGTGGGGCAGTCAATGATCATAATGCCATTGAATGTCATGGGGAGATGGTTGATTTTCTCTCGTTGGGGATGGTCATTGCCTGGCACTTGTGTGTCGTGAATGCTACTTGCCATTTATCAGCCCAAGTCTGGATATTGTCCAGGTCTTGCTGCATTTTTACACAGACTGCTTCAATATCCGAGGAGTCGTGAATGGTGCTGAACATTGCGCAATTATCATCGAACATCCCCACTTCTGACCTTATTGAAGAAAGGTCATTGATAAAGCAGCTGAAGATAGTTGGGCTGAGGACACTACCCTGAGGAACTCCTGTAGTGATGTCCTGGAGCTCAGATGATTGACATCCAACAACCACAACCATCTTCCTTGCGCTAGGTAAGACTCAAACCACTGGAGAGTTTTCCTCTAATTCCAATTTATTCCAGTTTTGCTAGGGCTCCTTGATGCCATACTCCATCAAATGCTACGTTGATGTTAAGGGCAGTCACACCTCCCCTCTTAAGTTCAGCTCTTTTGTCCATGTTTGAACCAAAGCTGTAATGAGGGCTGGAGCTGAGTAATCCTGGCGGAACCAAACTGAGCATCACTGAGCAGGTTACTGGTAAGCAAGTGCCGCTTGATAGCACTGTCGATGACACCTTCCATCAGTTTACCAATGATTTGAGAGTAGACTGATGGGGCGGTAATTGGCCAGGTTCAACTTGTCCTGCTTTTTGTGTACAGGACATAGCTGGGCAATTTTCCACATTGCCAGGTTGTAGCAGTACTGAACAGCTTGGCCTGGGGCATGGCAAGTTCTGGAGCACAGGTCTTCAGTACTATAGCCAGAATGTTGTCAGGGCCCATAGCCTTTGCAGTATCCAGTGCCTTCAGTCGTTTCTTGATATCAAGTGGAGCGAATCGAACTGGCTGAAGTTTGGCATCTGTGATGCTGCGGACTTTCGGAGGAGGCCACGATGGATCATGAATTTGGCACTTCTGGCTGAAGATTGTTGCAAATGCTTCTGCCTTATCTTTTGCACTGATGTGCTGGGCTCCCCCATCATTGAAGATGGGGATATTTGTGGAGCCACCTCCTCCAGTTAGTAGTTTAATTGTCCACCACCATTCATGACTGGATATGGCAGGACTGCAGAGCTTAGATCTGATTCGTTGGTTATGGGATCGCTTAGCTCTGTCTATCACATGGTGCTTATGCTGTTTGGCATGCAGGTAGTCCTGGGTTGTAGCTTCACCAGGTTGACACCTCATTTTCAGGTATGCCTGGTGCTGCTCCTGGCATGCCCTCCTGCACTCTTCATTGAACCAGGGTTGGTCTCCTGGCTTGATGGTAATGGTAGACTGGGGGATATGCTGGGACATGAGGTTACAGATTGTGGTTGACTACAGTTCTGCTGCCTTATGGATGCCCAGTTTTGCATTGCTAGATCTGCATGAAATCTATCCTATTCAGCACCGTGGTAGTGCTACACAACATGATGGAGGACATTCTCAATGTTGTTACGATCAACTGCTCCTGTCAAAGCCCCCAATCAAAATATATGATTCTGATTGTGGTGGGACCAACGCACTGTTAATTCAATCATGTCGCTCCACAGATCAGCTAACATATCAGTTAAAACTTTCCAAATTAAAGAAAGACCCAGCCAAATTTTACCATCTATTAACCCCCAAATGAGGCTAACCAAACCAAATGTCTTTAAATCAACAAATTAACTCTTTAATTAGAAGAACTAAATTCTTAAACACTATGAAGATATAAACAACATTTAAAATAGAAAAAAATAGAATCCTTGCAAATTTACAGTCCAATGTTGCTTGAAGTCCTCACAGAATGTTGCTTGAAGTCCTCACAGAATGTTGCTTTCCTTCTCCAGTGAATTTCAACAATTAGTTACTTGCAAACACTTTCAACAGAATCAATCTGACTTTAGAGTTTTTGAAAGATAAAAGATTGTCACAGTCTAACTTCCCTTTCTTCAATTTAAATTACCAGAGATCTCTGTTTTGGCTTGACTTTTTTTTTTAGAATTTTGAGAGATAATAATTAAACAGACTAAATTTCTCTTCCTTCGTTTAAATGGTTGACAGCTCTTTTTCCAGGTGCTGACATCACAACTGTATCCTCTGTGTCTGTGTTCTGTTGGAGCAAACTGTCTTCAACTAAAAAGCCAGTTCAAATTGAATTGTAACAAATGTATCGCTTAATTCTCACTCCCAGTGGCTGTAGCTATGGTAACGAGAATGTACCCTTTGAATCACAGTCTCCAAATGGAGGTTTCTAAGGCAACGAAAATGCATCTTCCTATAGGTCCTGAGGCTTGCTGGTTCTTAAAGCAATATTGATCCTTTGCAAGCCTTAAAGACAAACCACATATTCCCAAAAAAACTACAGGACCATGACACCTCCGCCTCTAGCAGAATGAAATGCCATTTCTGAAATGTGTTTCATTATAATCGGGAAAAAAATACAAATTGAAAAAATGCTAACTATTTTTCACGCATTACAGATATTAAAAAAATGTGTAGACTACAGCAAGTTCCACCAGAACATTTCAGCTTTAAATTTTCAAAAGGTTGATCCAATTAAACCATTTCAAATTTACAAGCATAGTCTTCCAATTGTTTTGTGTTTTCCTTCCAAGTGTCCCTATTGTCCATCACCTCAGCCAGGTGAGCTGCACAGCTAGGAGCACTAAAATAAAAGCAAAATACTGCGGATACTGGAAATCTGAAACAAAAACAAGAAATGCTGGAATCACTCAGCAGGTCTGGCAGCATCTGTGGAAAGAGAAGCAGAGTTAACGTTTCGGGTCAGTGACCCTTCTTCGGAACTGACAATTATTAGAAAAGTCACAGATTATAAACAAGTGAGGTGGGGGTTGGGCAAGAGATAACAAAGGAGAAGGTGCAGATTGGACCAGGCCACATAGCTGACCAAAAGGTCACGGAGCAAAGGCAAACAATATGTTAATGGTGTTTTGAAAGACAAAGCATTAGTACAGATTAGGTGTGAATATACTGAATATAGAACATCAGCAAGTGCAAACCTGAAGAAAAACAACCTGAAAAAAACAGTGGGTAAGCAAACTGAACAAACTAAGATGAAATGAAATAAATGCAAAAAATTTAAAAAGGAATGCAAAAAAAAGGAAGAAAAAATAACTAAAAATGACTAAAAATGAAAGTAAAGTGGGGGGCTGTCATGCTCTGAAATTATTGAACTCAATGTTCAGTCCGGCAGGCTGTAGTGTGCCTAATCGGTAGATGAGATGCTGTTCCTCGAGCTTGCGTTGATGTTCACTGGAACACTGCAGCAATCCCAGGACAGAGATGTGAGCATGAGAGCAGGGGGGAGTGTTGAAATGGCAAGCAACCGGAAGCTCAGGGTCCTGCTTGCGGACTGAGCGGAGATGTTCCGCAAAGCGGTCACCCAGTCTGCGCTTGGTCTCCCCAATGTAGAGGAGACCACACTGTGAGCAGCGAATACAGTATACTACATTGAAAGAAGTACAAGTAAATCGCTGCTTCACCTGAAAGGAGTGTTTGGGGCCTGGGATAGTGAGGAGAGAGGAGGTAAATGGGCAGGTATTACACCTCCTGCGATTGCAAGGGAAGGTGCCCTGGGACGGGGACGAGGTGGTGGGGGTAATGGAGGAGTGGACCAGGGTGTCGCGGAGGGAACGATCCCTTCGGAATGCTGACAGGGGAAGGGAGGGGAAGATGCGACTAGTAGTGGCATCACGCTGGAGGTGGCGAAAATGGCGGAGGATGATCCTTTGGATATGGAGGCTGGTGGGATGAAAAGTGAGGACAAGGGGAACCCTGTCACGGTTCTGGGAGGGAGGGGAAGGGGTGAGGGTAGAGGTGCGGGGAATGGGTCGGACACGGTTGAGGGCCCTGTCAACCACAGTGGGGGGAAATCCTCGGTTGAGGAAAAAGGAGGATCACTACTGCGTTCACTATTCTCTGAGAAGCTTCTCGAGTACCTCTTCACCTATGTGGCAACACTTGACACTGGAAAACCGTGTCCGGTGTAATAGAAGCTGATTTTCTCTTACCCTGGGGTGTCAAAGGAATTTGACAGTATCCTTCCAATACATCTGTCTCTTTAAGACACATTGTGTTGTCCACTCTGTACATACAGTCCTTTAAATGAGAATTTGGGTGGGAGTCTGCCTTTGTTAACTCAGTGATTTTTCTAGACTCTATACAAGTTTAAGCCGTCCCAACAAGTTTAGTCATCAAGACCATCTGTGAATTCCAGCTGTCCTGACTAGGTTCATCTAAGCTGCCCTTCAGCATGCATTGCACCTCTGCCTCCACTTGGGCCTGTCTGTCTGGACCTAAGCGACAAGGATGCCGTTTTCAACGAATGGTTTCCCCTCAAACCACATCATGTGTGGCTCAGGTTGTACATCCTGGCTTATCCCTACAAACTTTCTGAAACATTGTGAAAACCCTGGTTAGGACTTCACGCTGTTTTGCCTCTAAGTGTAAAAGCCTATTGGTTAATTTTCCTAACCATTCTGCATTCGCTAATGGGATAGTTGGAGGTTCAATCTGAGAATTTCCTAGGCCTACTTCTGCCTCATCCTCACTATCCTTTTCTTTCTCCACAGTCCCGATTACCTGACATACCTGTACTGGCTTATCCTCCTCCCTGCAGTAATATGGTTTGAGCAAATTAACGTGACACAACCGGTTCTTCATCTGGTGCTCAGGGGTGTCAATCAAGTAATCTACCTTACCCACTCTTTAGATCACTCTATATGGGCCACTGAACATGCTTTCACTGGTTCTCCCAGTGACAGTAACAACACTAATACCTCATCCCCTGGTTTTATGTTAGGTTGTGGTTTTCCCACCATTTGACAGGCCCTACAATATTGTCTCACATCCTTTGTAAGACTTGGCCAGTAATAATGTTTGCTTATGTGTGATTTGGTCTTCCAAATTCCCCTGTGTCCTGAAAAAGGAATGTCGTGTGCTAACCTTAATAATCCTTGTCGATATTTAGGTGGTACCACTATCTGTTCAACAACTGTCCAGTCTTTGTCCGAAGGTCTATGAAGCGGTCTCCAGTTCCTCCTCAAAACCCCGTTTGCCATATAATAGCCTTCCGGAACTCCTTTTGCCTCAGCTTCTGACAGAGCCTTCTGTGTTATTTGGTAGATCTCTGGATCAGCTTGCTGTGCTGTAATGATAGACGATCTGTTAAACATCTCATTTGGATTATCTAAATCCCCAAATGATGTTTCAGATGCCTGATTATCTATTTGTGGTGCCCCTTTTACCTCCGACAATGGATCCTGTTTAGCCATTGCTCGGGTAACTATACACGCAGGAAATATTTCGGGAAATTGTTCCTGTAATTGCTCCATTTCCTTAATTTCACATGGTTCCTCTGTAACCATAGGAGAAACTGATATTTTTGATCCAGTCAAATCGTGTCCCAGGAGTAGTTCAATTCCCTTTACTGGTAAACTGTGAACAATACCTACAGTTACGACCCCAGTTATTAAGTCACTCTTAGGCGTACTTTATCCAAAGGTTCGAGTATACACAACCCGCCAATTCCATTAACTAAAACATTAGCATTCAAGGCGCTCTCTGGTGGAAACCGCATATCTTTCCCCAGCAAGAGTGTTTGGGTTGCTCCTATATCCCTAAGTATAATGATAGGTTTTCCTACCTCACTTACAGGTTATGGAGTAACTCTCCCCTTTGACAAAAAATCATTGTAACTCTCAGGTATTTTATTCTTAACCTCTACACTCCTCTTAGTTTTAGTATCTAGTTTCACAGTCACAACTGTTGTTAAAGCTATAGCCTGATCTGCTATACTCTCAGTCAGGGCATTTTCCTCTGCACTAACTTTGCATACCCCAACAAATCCTATGGGTTTACCTCGCTACTTCCAGCACTCTGAACGAAGATGACCCGTTTTGTTGCAATGATAACACTTTGGTTTGCGAACCTCACTTCCACCCTCACCACCTTCTTTTCTGACCTGAGGAGGTGATCCTGGGGCATTTCCAGCTGTTCCTTCTTGTCATTGGCTACTTGCCTTCCTTTCACTCTCCCTCTTTCTATCCTTCTCGGGTTTATGGGGGTGACGGACAAAATAGATTGGCTTAGTCACAAGCTCAAAATCATCAGCAATCTCTGCTGCTTGCCTAGCTTTCAAAACTTTCAGATTATCTATATGAGTTCTCACTACTGAAGGAATGGAGTTTTTAAACTCTTCTAAGAGAATCAAGTCTTGAAGGTTCTCATATGTGGTTTCTATCTTTAATGCCCATATCCAACGGTCAAAATTCATTTGTTTCACCCTCTCAAATTCTAAATATGTCTGCCCAGTCAATCTCCGTAAATTCCTAAACTTCTGATGGTAAGCTTCAGGGATTGACTCATACGCAGTGAGAATAGCTTTTTTTGCCATCTCATAATCTGTAAAAGCCTCTTCAGAAGGCATAAGCTTCATTAGCTCTGTCTACCAGCCTGCCCTGCGTGAGCAATGTCCAGCTTTCTTTCAACCATTTCATCTGTTTGGCTATTTTTTCAAAAGATATGAAAAATGCCTCTACATCCCTTTCCCCAAACTTAGGAAGAGCCTGTATAAATTTAAAAAAACTTCTCGCTGGGTCCTGATCTAAATTCAGATTCTTCCTGACCCGAATTTTCCCTAGATTTAAGACTACCCCTTTGTCTTAGTCACATCTCTTTTAATTTAAATTCCCTCTCTTTCACTCTATCTCTGAAATGCTCTCCCTTTCTGCCTTTCCTCCAATTCAAGTTTTCTTATTGCCATTGCTTTTTCATTTTCCCTTTCCTTTTCCTCTTTTTCCAATTCAAGTTTTCTTAATTCTTTATTTGCCTCAAGTTTTTTGTTTCTTTTTTCTACTGAAGCTCCAGTTTTTTCATTTCTAGCTGAATCCTAGCCAATTCCACTGCATCAGTCTTGGACCTATTACTTTCGTGTCTCTCACATTCCCTTTCTTATTCCTTGTATTGCCCTTCATCTGTATTATCATCATCATCTTCTTCTACTAATACCAGATGTTCGGCTATTATTTCAATTATCTCTGCTTTTTTGGCACCTTATTTCAATTCAAACCCCAATTTCACTGCCAATTCTTTGAATTTGTTCTTAGTTAAAGTTATCAAGTCATCAGGGAAACATTCTGCTTTTCCAAAAAGTCTGCTACTACCACTAATGCCATAACAATGGTATAGACTGTACCTTATTATAGAAGAGATCTGGTTCTTTAAATTTCTTTGTAATTGGTGTCAGATTTAGATCCCAACAATTAAGTTTCCAGTTGATAAGATCCCAGACACGAGAGCAATTAATCTGATGTCAAACGCAAGATCCCAATTAAAATATTTTATCCCAAAGATGAGTATTTACTGTAATTCCAAATGTAAGCCCTCCAGATTAGTTTGATTCTGATCCAAATGTGAGCCATCGAATTAAATATGATTGAACTGCAAGCGCGTCCCTAATTAATATATGGTTCAAATCCAGAAACCCAATTAATATGTGATTCAAATCTTGAGTGAGCCCCCAATTAATATGTTATTTAAGTAGCGGATGAGTCCCCAATAAATATGTTATGACCAATATGTCAAAGCCCCCAATCAAAATATATGATTCTGATTGTGGTGGGACCAACGCACTGTTAATTCAATCCCACCACTCCACAGATCGGCTAAAACATCATTTTAAACTTTCCAAATTAAAGAAAGACCCAGCCAAATTGAACCATCTATTAACCCCCGAATGAGGCTAACCAAACCAGGTGTCTTTAAATCAACAAATTAACTCTTTAATTAGAAGAACTATATTCTTAATCACTATGAAGATATAAACAACATTTAAAATAGAAAAAATTAGAGGCCTTGCAAATTTATAGTCCAATGTTGCTTGAAGTCCTCACAGAATGTTACTTGAAGTCCTCACAGAATGTTACTTTCGTTCTCCAGCGAATTTCAGCAATTAATGACTTGCAAACACTTTCAACAGAACAATCTGACTTTAGAGTTTTTGAGAGATAAAAGATTGTCACAGTTTAACTTCCCTTTCTTCAATTTAAATTACCAGAGATCTCTGTTTTGGCTTGACGGTTTTTTTTTAGAATTTTGAGAGATAATAATTAAACAGAATAAATTTCTCTTCCTTCAGTTTAAATGGTTGAGAGCTCTTTTTCCAGGTGCTGACATCACAGCTGTGTCCTCTGTGTTTGTGTTCTGTTAGAACAAACTGTCTTCAACTAAAAAGCCAGTTCAAAATTGAATTATAACAAATGTATCGCTTAATTCTCACTCCCAGTGGCTATATCTATGGTAATGAGAATGCACCCTTTGAATCGCAGTTTACAAATTGCTCATAGTAAGGCAACGAAAATGCACCTTCCTATAACTCCTGAGGCTTGCTGGTTCTTAAAGCAATACTGATCCTTTGCAAGCCTTAAAGGCAAACAGGATATTCCCCCTCAAAAAACTACAGAACCATGACAATATGAAGCTAGGACTTTGTCTCCACAAGGACTGTGCGATAATTACTCCTACCAGCACTATCATGGACAAATGCATCTGCGGCAGGCAGATTGGTGAGGACAAGGTCAAGTATATCTTTCCCTCTTATTGGTTCCCTCGCCATCTGCCACAGACCCAGTCTAGCAGCTATGTTCTTAAGGCTCAGCCAGCAGTGGTTCTACCCAGCCACTCTTGGTGATAGACATTGAAATCCCCTACCTAGAGTACATTCTGTGCCCTTGCCACCCTCAGTGCTTCCTCGAAGTGCTTTTCAACATGGAGGAGTACTGATTCATCAGCTGACGGTGCGCAGCAGGAGGTTGCCTTGCCCATATTTGACCTGATGCCATGCAACTTCATGGGGTCTGGAGTCCATGTTGAGGACTCCCAGAGCAACTCCTTCTGACTGTGCTGCCACCTCTGCTGGGTCTGTCCTACCAGTGGGACAGGACATACCCAGGGATGGTGATGGCAGTGCCTGGGACATGGTCTGTAAGGTATGACTCGGTAAGCATGATTATGTCAGGCTGATGCTTGACTAGTCTGTGGGCCAGCTCTCCCAATCTTGGCACAAGCTCCCAGATACTGAAGCAGTCTGTGTAGAAATGCAGCAAGACCTGGACAATATCCAGGCTTGGGCTGATGAGTGGCAAGTAACATTCATGCCACACAAGTGCCAGGCAATGACCATCTCCAACAAGAAAGAATCTAACCATCTCCCCTTGACATTCAACAGCATTACCATCACTGAATCCCCCACTATCAACATCCTAGGGGCTACTATTGACCAGAAACTGAACTGGAGTGGCTACAAGAGCAGGTCAGAGGCTAGGAATCCTGAGGCGAGTAACTCTCCTCCTGACTCCCCAAAGCCTCTCCACCATCTACAAGGAACGAGTCAGGAGTGTGATGGAATACTCTCCATTTGCCTGGATGGGTGCAGCTCCAACAACACTCAAGAAGCTCGACACCATCCAGGACAAAGAAGCCCGTTTGATTGGCACCCCATCTACAGACATTCACTCCCTCCACCTCCGACGATGCACTGCAGCAATGCACCAAGGCTCCTCAGACAGCACCTTTCAAACCCGTGACCTCTACCAACTAGAAGGACAAGGGCTGCAAGTACATGGGAACATCACCACCTGCAAGTTCCCCTCCAAGTCACACACCATCCTGACTTGGAACTATATCGCCATTCCTTCACTGTCGCTGGGTCAAAATCCTGGAACTCCCTTCCTAACAGCACTGTGGGTATACCTACCCCAAATAGACTGCAGCAGTTCAAGAAGGCAGCTCACCACCACCTTCTCCAGTTATGAATGGGCAATAAATGCTGGCCTGGCCAGCGTCGCCCACATCCCATGAATGAATAAAAAAAAATGTTAGTGAGGAGGACTTTGCAGGGTTGGCAGGGCTGGGTTTACCATTGTTGGCCAGCTCTCCCAACCTTGGCACAAGCTCCCAGATGTTCGTGAGGAGGACTTTGCAGGGTTGACATGGTTTACCATTGTTGTTTCCAGTGCCTAGGTCAATTCTGGTTGGTCCATACAGTTTCTTTCCTCATTGACTTTGTAGCCATTTGATACAACTGAATGGCTTGCTAGGCTATTTTGGAGTCAACCACATTGCTGTGGGTCTGGAGTCATGTGTAGGCTAGACCTGGTAAGGACAGCAGATTTCCTTCCCTAAAGAGCATTCATGAACCAGATGGGTTTTTACAACAATTGACAATGGTTTCATGGCTTTTGTTGTTTAAAACCAGATTTTTATTAATTGAATTCAAATTCCACCTTTTGCTGTGGTGAGATTCAAACCCATATCCCAGAGCAATACCCTGGGTCTCTGAGTTACTAGTCCAGTGACAATACCACTACGCAACTGCCTCCCCTTCTTATGTTTATAATTGCAAGCTTACCACTGTCCCACAGGACTATTCTACAGTGGGTCTGGTGCTTCATTTGGCACAGGACATAGCTAAATTAGGCCATTCAGCTCCTTGAAACTGTTCTGCTGGTAGAATTGCAGCAGCTGTGACTTTATGCATCAGGTCAACTGACTATTTTCCTTCCAAATTATTTCTCCTTTATTCCTTTCGTGAAGATATTACTGTAGACTTTCGTCTCAGCCAGTAGTGCAAAATGGGTAATTGTGAATTGGCAGCCGGTTTAACACTCTTAAAGCAGGGTGCCAATTCATTACCACCCATTATGCATTCCTGCCCAAGAAGAGTTTCTACTCTGATGACTCTCATGCCAATTCCACAGCTGGGGTCAGGCATGCGGTGCCTCAACTTGGTGACCATTCGTTGTATGTGACTCCTTGACAGTGAGTGATGGCAGGCAATATGATTGTTCAGAACATGATACCTGAGCCTGATCCTGTTCTCGTCTATTATGCCCACAAGTACATTTCCCAGCGCAGCAAACTATCGGAAGACAAAACCTTGTGTAGTGCAGGGCACCGAGACCATTTGTAGCCCTGACTGTAGTCAACTCGGGAGTTGAGATGAAGCCTGGGATCTTCAAGACCAGTACAATTCAGCACTATACCAGCTGAATTCATTTACATGCTGAGTAGGGAATTTAAATTATAAATCAGCCAGCTCTGCTAATAAGAAGAATTATCTACCTTCCTGTATTCTAAAAGGAGCTTAATGATGTGGAATGAAGCAAAGAGGTTCATTTTTGTTCTTTTTCTTTTGCTGTCAGCTATGTGCTGTGGAACCTTATTTTCAACTTGGGGCTGATTTTAACTCTCGGCAGTGGTGGAAAACAGGCTGTAATGGATTGGTCGCCTGTTATACACCCTTACCCGACTTTCCTTTCCAGTACTGCTCGATTACCACCATGTGCTCCAACCGGGGGAAAGCTCTCTGCTGGTTGGAATCAGATCTAGTACAAAAGAAGATGGTTGTGGTTGTTGGAGGCCAATTACCTTAACCCCAGGATATTGCTGCAGGAGTTCCTCAGGGTAGTATCCTAGGCCCAGCCTTCTTCAGCTGCTTCATCAATGACCTTTCCTCCAAAATAAGGTCAGAAGTAGGGATGCTTGCTGATACTTGCACAGTGTTCAGTACTATTCGCAATCCCCTCAGACACTGAAGCAGTCTGTGCCTGCATTCAACAAGACCTGGACAACATTCAAGCTTGGGTTTATAAGTGAATGTTTGAATCTCCGAAGCCCCAGACAATGACCATCTCCATCTTCACTTGACATTCAATGGCATTACTGTTTCTGAATCCCCAATATCAGCATACTTGGGCACTCCAATTAACCAGAAATTGAACGGAGCCAGCTATATAAATATTGTGGTTACAAGAGCAGATAAGAGGCTGGGAATTCTGCGGTGAGTGACTCACCTCCTGACTCCCCAAGCCTTTCCACCATCTACAAAGAACGAGTCAACACTGTGATGGAACACAATCCACGTGCCTGGATAATTGCATCTCCAACAACACTCAAGAAGCTCAACATCATCCAGGACAACACAGCCTGCTTGATTGGCACCCCTTCACATAAACATTCTCTCCTCTCATTGGTGCAGTGTGGCTGCAGTGCCTCCCATCTACAAGATGCACTGCAGCAATCTACCAAGGCATCTTCTAAACCCATGCCCTCTACCGCTTAGAAGGACAAGGGCAGCAGATGCATGCAAAACTCTACTCCAAGTCACACACCCCCATTCTAACTTAGAAATATATCACCATTCCTTCATTGTTGTTGGGTCAGAATCCTGGTACTCGCTACCCTATAGCTACTGCACGGACTGCTGCGATTCATCACCACCTTCTCAAAAGTAATTAGGGATGGGCAATAAATGCTGACATTACCCCCATTTCATGAACACATAAAAACGATGTTAATATCAATCATGTAAATTCCTTAAGCCTCTGCCTATCTGTGATGGTTTAGTACTGTGTTCTGACTAATCCAACAAGTGTTTAACTATTAAAAAATAGTTGTGTAAAACATGCATAGTGGCAACTGTTTGATCTTGCCCTTCCTCACTTTTCCCAGTCCCTGCATTTGTTCACAATTTTTCCTCTTTGCACTTCAGTTCCTCTCTCCGTCCAAAACAGTCTGAACCCCCTGTTTTCCCAGCACCCAGGACATTAAGTAACATAAAAAGAAAGTGCTATAAATACTCAACAGGTGTGGCAGAATCTGTGGAGGGAGAAACAATGTTACCAGTTAAGATTGGAGACCTTCCATCAGAACTGCAAAAGGCTGTGATGTAACAGGTTTTAAGCATGTACAGAGGCAGGGAAAGCGGGATGGGGAGGAAAGAGCAAAAGAGAAGGTCTGTAATAGGGTGGAGGGCAGGGTGATTAAATGACAAAAGGGATGATGGTCCAAGGCAAAAGAAGGTAGTAATGTAAAAGTAAATCAGCAAATGATACATGCAGAGGAGGTGTAAGTGACAATAAGAGAATAGTTACCAGCAGCCGCTGTCCAAAAAAATGGGGTGGGGGCAGAGGTTATAATCTGAAATTGTTGAATTCAGTGTTGAGCCCGGAAGGTTGTAAAGTGCCTAATCAAAAGATGACGTGCTATTCCTAGAGATTTTGTTGATCTTCTTTGGAACAGTGTAGGAGGATGAGAACAGAAAGGTCAGAGTGGGAGTGGGGCAGAAAATTAAAATGGCTAGTGACCAGAAGCTCAGGGTCATGTTTTAGTTTTAGTTTTAGAGATACAGCACTGAAACAGGCCCTTCGGCCCACCGAGTCTGTGCCGACCATCAACCACCCACTTATACTAATCCTACACTAATGTGGACTGAACAGATGTATTCCATCAAACGATCACCCAATCTGGGTTTCGTCTCCCCAATATAGAGGGGACCACAGTGTGAGCAGCGAAAACAGTAAAGTAGATTGAAACCAATACAAGTAAATTACTGCTTCACCTGGAGGGAGTGTTTGTGGCCCTGGACAATGGGAAGGGAGGAGGTGAAAGCATAGTCAGCTATGGCTTGGTTGGTAGCACTCTTGAGTGCAGGTCCCACTCTAGGACTTGAGCACAAAAATTAAGTTTAATACTCCTGTGTGGTACTGAGGGAGTCCTCCACTGTCACAGGTGCTGTCTTTTGAATGAGACATTAAACTGAGGCCCTGCCTGCCCTCTCACATCGATGTAAAAGATCCCAGGGCATTATTTTGAAGAAGAGCAGGGCTGTTACCGTCAGTGTCCCGGTCAATATTTATCCCTCAATCGGCATCACAAAAACAGATTATCTGGTTATTACCAGATTGCTGTTTGTGGGAGCTTGCTGTGCACAAATTGGCTGCTGCGTTTCCTACATTACAACAGTGACTACCTTCAGTTCTCCAGTCGTCCTGGTCAATATTTATCGCTCAACCTTCATAACTAAATAAAAGAGAGATTATCTGGTCATTATCTCAATGCTGTTTGTGGCCTCCAGTTTGTTAGATGCACCACACACATATCACAACTTTTCAAAGAGAAAGACTAAGTGCAAATAGTTGCAAATAGTTTGTGGGAGCTTGCTGTGCACAAATTGGCTGCCGCGTTTCCTACATTACAACAGTGACTACCTTCAAGAGTACTTCATTAGCTGTAAAGCACTTTGAGATGTCCAGTGGTTGGGAAAAGCATTATATAAATGCAAGTCTTTACTTTTTCTTTTTCTCCTGCACATGCTTGGGAATGTGCTTGGGGGTGATGGAAGAGGGGACACTGGTAGGACAGAGGGAATGGCCTCTTTGGAATGCTGAAAGAAGAGCAGAGGGGAAGATGTGGTGGCATTATACTGGAAGTGGAAGGAATGGCAGAACATGATCCATTAAATGTGGAGGTTGGTTGGGTGGAAGGTGAGGAAAAGGGGAACCCTATTGTGCTTCTGAGAGGGAGGGGAAGGAGTGAGGGTTCAAGTGTGGGATGGGGAATGGACACAGTCAGGGGCCGTGCAAACCACGGTGGAGGGAAATCATTGGTCGAGGACAAATGAGGGCATATCTGAAGCACTTGTATGGAAAGTGGCATCGTCAGAACAGATGTGATGGCAATGGAGAAACTTGAAGAATGGCATAGAGTGCTTATATCAAGCAGGGCGGGAGGAAATGTAATTAAGGTAGCTGTGGGAGTCAGTGGGCTTAAAGTAGAATAAGTAATTTCACGTTCTGAACCTGCTAGTATAGCTACACTCAAAGAGACACAATCTGCAGAGTGGAATGCTCAGCCAGAAGGGCTAAGATATATTGCCAACTGTGTTTTGCATTAAAGCTTGGTGATGAAGGAGCTCTGCTTCCTAACTGTTTGGATTGTGCAAGCAGTTGCATCTAAATTCACATGAGGTTAAAGGGATTTGGGAAAAACATATATAAATTGCCCAGGAGTCCACTGAAATGCCTGGGAAATTTTACCACATGGCTTTGCCTGGGACTGGAGTTATGTTGCACCTGATGTAAAACAGTGTAAGTTGCGAGTCAGATCGATAGCCACCTTCACACCTGAACTTGCTTTACAGTGAGGTAGCTGAATAAGAACTCTGTGAAGCTATCTGCCCAAAAACAAAAGCACAGTAAATGATTCAAGACAACAGTGAAGGATATGAAAATTTAAACTACCCATACACATTGTTTCCTGAATAAATGATTATAGTTTGAAACAAAGGTTAATATTTGGAATGCCTGCCCAAATGTTTATGTTTCAGGTCTGTCAAATTGTAAACTCTTAATTGATGTAGTTTTCATATTTTTATTTATTTTTTTACAGTTTTTAGTGCATGTTCAATTCATCAATCTGATAGTTATTGATACTATTAGTACAAACACTTGGTCTACTTTTAGCATATGGCACCAATTGCAGAGTAAAGCCTTTTATTTTATTCATCCACTAATTCCCTTAAACCCAGCCTTACAACTATAGTAACAAAAAGACTTTGGACGTTTGTAATTCGGAACAGTTCAAATGAAACACCAGGAACTATTTGGAACACATGGGACCAACTGGTTCCCGCAGGCCAACCTTACCCTTGATCTCTGTCAGTGTCCAATATGATGTATGGACTGAATCAGCATGCTACAAGGGCAGTAACTCCCACATGCATGCCTGCCTTCAGTACTGCAATGTTGCTCTTTGCTATCTTCTCAATCCTTCTCCTCTCTGCTCTCTTTCAATGCAGTGTGAAGAGGTTAATAGTTTCACTAGACCCCGACCAAATAACCTCGATTTGGAAGGAAATGTAAAGCTGCCTGGATTCTTTCCTGACTTTCACAATGAATAACTATCTAAAATAACCGTATTCAGGAAAGGCTAACTGGTCTTTAACCTGTAAGTGCAGGTAAAATGGAGCATTTGCTCAGTATTGAGTTGGTGAGAGGAACAAGCAGGGTAGTCTCACTATTATGTGATGGATTATGTTTAAAGGTTGCCTTTAATTACTATATTCATAAGCAGCATCAGCAGTCCTACAGGAAATGTACCCTTTAAAGTGACAAGCCCTTTGAATTAAATTGTTTCTGCAAAGCAATTATACACAGATTTCTTTTTTCTGCCAAGGCCGGTGTTGAAACAAAATCCTTTCCGAAGGTTAGCTTGGAGGCCAGAAAGTAGAAGCCCCTAAAGTTATTTAATGAGTACACAAGCATACTGCCCTGCAGGTAATTTACTTATCAAATGGTACCAGCCGTAGTAACACCAATACTTGTAATTTTTTTAATGATTTCTTGATATGACATTATTCTGTTAGCGTGGTTCATTCACAGAGATACAAGGGAAAGAGAAAAGACAGGAATAAATTAGCCCACCCTCACCTACTGCCCTGCCCACACCCTTCTATTCCTGGAATAACATTACATTTATTAATGCAATAGAGCAAAAATCAATTATTTTAGGTGCCATCCGTGTCTCAGCAGATAGTGATCTCACCTCCTAATCAGAGGGCTGTGGGTTCATGTCCCAGTCCAGAGACTTGAGCACAAAATCTTGCTTGACACTGCAGTGCAATACTGAAGGAACATAGCACCATTGGAGGTGTTGCCTTTTAAATGAGATGTTAATCTGCCCTCTCCAGTAGACATAAATAATCCCATGGTGCTATTTGCAAAGAAGAGCAAAGCAGTTCTCCACATCATCTTGGCCAATATTTATTCCTCAACCTTCATCACTAAATGAAAAAGAGATTATCTGGTCATTATCTCAATGCTGTTTGTGGCCTGTAGTTCGTTAGATTTACCACGCACATATATCAACTTTTCAGAGAGAAAGACTAAGTGCAAATAGTTGCAACTTGTTTGGTCGACCAAATTCCTTTGTCTACCAGAACGCTTTGCAAAAAGACAAATGCCACAGCTCTCAGAGCAGCCTGTGAATTTATCCCACCAAAGAAGTGGGCTCCTTTCCCTCTGTCACTGGCAGCTTTCAGTCTTCTGAATTCGCTGCCTCATTATCCCACTTTACATTTTCACACGCTGTGGGAGCAGCTCATTTTCTCCCAATTGATGTCAATCAGTTGGACACATTTTTTGATTCCTGTGCCCGTTGAAGCATCAAATAAGATACCATGCCTTTAAGGGAACAAATTATACATTCAGACACTTTTACAAGATCACAAGATAAATGCTGATGAAGAAGATGATTTGATTCATTTTAGCTCATCAATCTGGAAAAATCTACAGCATCTGACTTTATACTTCAACGACATTTGTTCTGCATATCTTCTTGTGAAAGAGCATTTTCTGATATAAAAAGATGGGTTTCAGGAATGAAAGAATATAGTTGTGAAAAAAGCCTAAAAACATGGGTTTTTTTATCGAGGTTTTCAAAATGATGAAAGATTTTGAGAAGGTCAATAGTGAAGGAATGGGCTGGATTTTAAGTTGCCAGTGCACTGGGAGTGGTGGTGGGGGCAGGGTTGTGATTTGGTAGCGTGCAGGAAACTTGGAAGTCCATGCAACATGTCTGTCAGTGGTTTTTTAACCCAGCCACTGCAGTAACATATAATTTGGAGGTTTCCTGACCAATTAGCTTGAGCGAGCATGCTGATTGTCTGCATGAGTCGATTTGAACTCCATTATTTAAAGGGACATTGCAACCATGAAATTTGATGGATCCTGGAATTGGGAGCAGAACATAAGGAAGTGACAGAATGGAGTGCACACACTCAAAGACTGCACCTCACTCCCTTGATGTGATGCTGGAGGTTGTAAGGGCCTGCAAAGAGTTACTAGTCCCTACTGACAGGAGGAAGAAGCCTTCCAATGAAACTAAGAAGTTGTGGTTGGAGGTAAAGGAGGAGGTCAACGGCAGGAGTGTGATGCCATGTTCCTGGATTCAATGCCAAAAGTGGTTTAATGACTTAAGCAGGGCAGAAAAGATGAGTACAGTGACACTGTGAAAGACTACATCCTGATGTGTGTATCACACCAAAGCTCTCACTCTGCCTTCTCAAGTCGATTCTCGCTCATCACTCCTCACACCAACTTACCTTGCAGGTACACTTATCCTACTCTGTCTACTTATTTATTTAGAGATACAGCACTGAAACAGGCCCTTCAGCCCACCGAGTCTGTGCCAACCATCAACCACCCATTTATACTAATCCTACATTAATCCCATACTCCTACACTAGGGGCAATTTATAATGGCCAATTTACCTATCAACCTGCAAGTCTTTGGCTGTGGGAGGAAACCAGAGCACCCGGTGAAAACCCACACAGTCATAGGGAGAACTTGCAAACTCCACACAGGCAGTACCCAGAATTGAACCCAGGTCGCCGGAACTGTGAGTCTGTGGTGCTAACCACTGCGCCACTGTGCCGTCTATGCTCCTCCTCACATCTCCATCTATCTATTCTGTTATGTTTCGTACCCGAAGCATGAAGAAACTTGACTCAAGATTTCTGTGTGCGTAAGCTTTATTCAGATGGCTGCCTAGATCTGTTTCAGTTTCACTTTTGGAACCACACCTCCTCAGAGTTGACTGACAGCATAGTGAGCAGTCTTACAAACAGAACACAATCGATCACTGAGAAATCAAACACAACACGTCCACTGACACTCACCCTCATTATGCAATGTCATGCCTCTGCCTCATAGTCACCCTCAACAAACACTGTCTATTCATCTATTCTACAGATTCCATTCATCTTACTCATAGGCTTCTTCTTTCCCTCCTTGTCGGAGAGGCAGAGAACCAGGGGTGGCCCTCCAGTCATCTTGTAACTAACAGCTGCAGAAAAGGAGGTGCTGGATATCAACAGAATCATGGCATGCTTGGCCATGGGTGATGGGGAGATGGGGGCTTCACAGCTACCTGGTGACAGAAATAAATATCAGAAAGCCACAAGGCTTGATATCAGCAGCGAGTGATATATAATCGGGTACATAATGATCAATTAAAGCATTCTTACCTTGGCAGTTCAAATTAATATCTTTAATCTCCCACAGGGCCTTCAAGCATCCCACAGGAGTACGATGACAACTCCTGAGAGGAGGTCACTTCCATCTGAGGGTGCACTGGCGCAGGCCTCCTGCAGATCAGGCACCAGCTCAGATCCTCCCACTTCGGTGGTACTGGTAAGGAAGACAGTTGGATATTCACCTGGTAACGAACACATCACAAGTAGACAGTGGCGACAGGGAGAGCAATGGAGAGTCCACATTGGAGTGCGCAGAACTCATCAAGCTCTGCTCAGCTGGATGCAGATGCTGAACCTTGGGGGCCATCGGCCAAGAGCATACTTCTGGAGTAGCAACTGAGAATGTTGGAAGGACTGGCCACTTGCATGGAGCATCAAATGCATCAATGATATGAGTACATACAAGCATTCACCAATGGGGTTTCACAATTCCACCTTTAATAGTACCTTAACCTTGGCCATTCAACACCCCACTGGTCTGCAGCAAAGTGCTCTCCAGCTCATTGTCAGCAGGGAAGTGTGGCTGGGCCACGAGAGGGACATTAGTGAAAGGAGACATGGGCATGGGGACTCTGGTCAAAGTGCTTCCAGTTCTCACCCACTGCCAGCTCCCCACCACCCAACCCACCCATCCCTGCCAACATGCTGCTTCCTGTCCCATTGGCTGAAGCTGCCACTGCACAGGTGCAGATGGAGCAGCCTTTGGTGGGGCCCTCATGGGCTCCAAACCTCAGAGGACATCTGCTAAGAGCATCTCAGTGTCAGAGCAGGGATATGAGCAGCCTGCCTCTACCTCTGCTGAAGCCACAGGGGTTGAAACCCATAGAGTGCTGTGAAGAGGGAGAGTAAAGATTTGTACTTACACAAGGGGATGCACATAGGATGCACCCAATGTTAGATTGTTAAGTTTCTGTTTAGTTTTTGAGCCACATAACTATGATATCTTTTCACAACTGATGCATGCTGATGACTTGCTCAATGACAGATCTGGTTGCCATATGGCTTTCATTGTATTGTATCGTTCCTGGGCCTCATTGTTTGGTTTCCTCACAGGTGACATCTGTCACATATTAAGTAGGCAACCCTTGTCTCCAAGCAGTCATCCAGTAGGTCTGCTTTGAAGTGCGAAGAGATCAGGGAGGGTGGACTGTCACAGAATGAAAGCATCATGGCAGCTGTCTGGGAACCTTGTGCACATCTGCATAATCATCCTTTTATGGTTGCATACCAGCAGCACATTTAATGGAGTGGGAAACCCTTGCAGTTGATGAATATTCCTGGGTGATCTATGGGCACCTTAATTGCACATGCAAGCAGTCAATCTTGCCCTGCATCTGTGGGAAGTCAGCCAGAGCTATGAACCCGAGCACCCATTCATCTTGACTGGTATCTTTGTGTGGCAAAGTTGACATAATTGCCATCAGTCACCTACCTTTTGCATTTGTGGACCAGTGACTGTGAGATTATGCAACTGTCTCCGGTAGAACCCCTGAAAGAACCAGAGAGAAAGGAGTTGAGGGCGGTGGCGACTTTCACAGCCACTAGTAAAACATGGCTACTGGATCCACTTGCCAGCAGGTCTTTTTCCAGCAGGCTGCATGTGTCTTCCACCACCTGATGTGATATCCTGAGCCACTGCTGTCCCAACATGTTGAGGAAGCTTATCGTTCGCCTATACACCTTGTAGTGTGAGTATGGCCACCTTGAGCTTCATTTCTCAGCTCATCCCCTCTCTCCTGTTGAGTGGCAGGTCTGTGAGAAGCAGGCTATTGCTACTCCTACTAGTGCTGCTCTTGCTGTTGCAAGAGCTGCTGATGTTGCGGGTCATCTAGGTTCTCATCTGAGGTCCAAAGTAAGACAGCATAAGCGGCATCTATGCTTTCTTTTTTAATTTGTTCATAGGATGTAGTCATCACTGGTGAGGCCAGCATTTATTGTATATGAAGGCCCAAACTCACACCTCCCAGAAAATTTTGCTCTGTTACTTGAGGCCTTGACTCTGTTGTGGGACGGCCTTAACAGCAGGCCACCTTAAGGAGCTGTAAGTGAAGGTCACTGAAGGAAGTGATGTTGTGTCATACATAACCAGTTGTGGGTGTAGCCCAACAGTGTGAGATATGTTTTAGGTATAGTTTTGCAATAACTGTTTATATATATATGTTCTAGTTAAAGTATAATAAAACCCACATTTTCTTTGATATTACTTATAGTCCTGTGAGTCTTACAATAGATTATACACCAAAGGAACAAGTAATATTACAGTTCTGGATTTTGGATGTATTGACATAACAACTACAGTGTCATCTTGGCTCAGATTCAGGGTTTAAGAATCACATGAAAATACAAACTAGGCTAGTACCTGTGTACAGTACTGAAAGAATGGTATTTCATTGGAGGTAATGTCCTTCTGATGAAATCAAAGCTCTGTAATTATAACTGGTGGTTCAGGTATATGTTAAAGATATGAAGAATGAGCAGAGAAACCTCCCAGAATCCTGCTCAACATTTCTCCCTCCACTAACATTGACATAAACAGGTGAACTGGTCCTTCATCTCATTGCTGTTTGAGATAAACTGGCTACAGATTTTGTAACAGCCACATGGTTCCTTTTCAGAACTTTAAAGAGGAATCTTCCAAACTCAACATATTCCACTTTCAAACATTGGCTGTTGAGCAGTGCGGACAGACCTCACTTGGGTTTCTCAGCTCTGGGAACGTTGAACTGATAAAGGGATTTGTACTGCAGGCACTAATTTACATAAGAACATAAGAACTAGGAGCAGGAGTAGGCAATTCAGCCCCTCGAGCCTGCTCCACCATTCGATACAATCATGGCTGATCTCATTTCAGCCTCAACTCCACTTTCCTGCCCGTTCTCCATAACCCTTCAACCCATTACTAATTAAAAATCTGTCTATCTCCTCCTTAAATTTACTCAATGTCCCGGCATCCACCGCACTCTGGGGTAGTGAATTCCACAGACTCACGGCCCTTTGAGAGAAGTAATTTCTCCTCATCTCTGTTTTAAATCTGCTACCCCTTATCCTAAAACTACGACCTCTCATTCTAGATTGCCCCACCAGAGGAAACATCCTCTCTACATCTACTTTGTCAATCCCCTTAATCATCTGATATACCTCAATTAGATCTCCTCTCATTCTTCTATTTTCTAGAGAGTAAAGGCCTAAACTGCTCAATCTCTCTTCATAAGACAAACCCCTCATCTCTGGAATAATTCTAGTGAACCTCCTCTAAACTGCCTCCAATGCAACTACATCCCTCCTCAAGTAAGGGGTCCAAAACTGTAGGCAATACTCCAGGTGCTGTCTCATTAATGCCTTGTGTAGTTGCAACAACACTTCCCTACATTTATACTCTATTCCTTCAGCAATAAATGCCAAAATTCCATTTGCCTTCCTTATTACCTGCTGTACCTGCATACTAGTTTTCTGTGATTTATGCACGAGGACACCCAGATCCCTCTGCACTGAAGCACTCTGAAGTTTCCCTCCATTTAGATAATAATTTGCCTTTCCGTTCTTCCAACCAAAATGGATAACCTCATACTTATCCACGTTAAACTCCATCTGCCAAATTTTGGCCCATTCATCTAACCTATCCATATCCATTTGGAAATGTTTTATTTCTTTATTGCAACTTACTAACCCACCTATTTTCCTGTCATCTGCAAATTTGGCTATAGTACCTTCCATCCCTGCATCCAATTCATTAATATAGATTGTAAATAGTTGGGGCCCAAGGACCGAACCCTATGGCACCCCACTAGTTACATCTGGCCAACCAGAAAAGGACCCATTTATCCCGACTCTCTGTTTTCTGTTGGTTAGCCAATCCTCTATCCAAGCTAATAAATTGCCCCTAACTCCATGTGATCTTACCTTGTGGATTAACCTTTTGTGCGGCACCTTATCAAATGCCTTCTGGAAGTCCAGATATACAACATCTACAGGATCCCCATTATCCACTTTACTTGTTGCATCTTCGAAGAACTGTAGCAAATTAGTCAAATATAATTTACCCTTCATGCTGACTCTGATGGATTGCGTTTTGACTTTCTAAATTTCCTGTTATTACTTGCTTAATAAAGGATTTTAACAATTTCCCAATGACAGATGTTAAATTAACTGATCTATAGTTTCCTGCTTTCTGCCTCCCTCCCTTTTTGAATAAGGGTATTATATTAGCTTTTTCCAATCCACTGGAACCTTTCCCGCATCCAGGAAATTTTGGAATATTGTAACCAATGGATCCACTATCTCCGCTGCCACTTCATTTAAGAGCCTAGGACGTAGGCCATCAGGCCCTGGGAACTTGTTTGTCTTCAATCCCAATAGTTTGCTCAGTACTTTTTCCCTAGTGATGATGATTGTTCTAAGTCCCTCCCTTTCTATAACCTCTGCATTACCTGTTACTATTGGGATGGTACTGGTGTCCTCCACCATGAAAATTGAGGCAAAATGCTGATTTAGTGTCTCCGCCATTTCTGTGTTCCCCACTATTAACTCCCCAGTCTCATCCTCCAAGGGACCAACATTCACTTTATCTACTCTGTTCCCTTTTATATATTTATAAAAGCTTTTGCTATCCGTTTTTATATTTTATGATAGTTTTCGTTCATAATTTACCTTTGTTCTTTTTAATACTTTTTCAGTTACCCTTTGTTGATCTTTAAAAGTTTCCCAATCTTCCAGCATGTCACTGGCCTTTGCAATATGGTATGCCTTAGTTTTTGTCTTTATGTTATCCTTAACTTTCTTGCTTAGCCAGGGATGTTTTTCGCCCTCTTACAATCTTTCTTCCTCTCTGGAATATATTTTAGTTGAGAAGAATTGAATATCTCCTTAAAAATCTGCCACTGCTCATCAACTGTCCTACCTTTTAGTCTTCCTGCCCAGCCCACTAGGGCCAAAACTGTCTTCATGCCTATGCAATTATCTTTGTTTAGCTCCAGAACATTAGTGTGGGACTCCAATTTCTCACCCTCAAACTGAATTTGAAATTCTAGCATGCTATGATCAGTCTTCCCTAGAGGATCCTTCACTATGAGATCATCAATTAATCCCACCTCATTACACAATACCAAATCTAGAATAGAATAGAGTTGTATCTCTTAAGAGAGGTCCTTCCCAACTTTTTGTTCTAACCCTACTGTGCACCATGTCTTAGTCCATTAATGTAATGTTTTGGTACAGGCAAGAATTCTGACAAGGAAGTTAGTGTAGACCTAAACTGCTGAATTGTTTTGCTTTTGCTATCTGGTCATGTTTGCCACTCTATTCTGAAATTAATTTGTCAGTTCTATATTCGGTCCTGATGCACAGCAACTCTGCAAGTAGAAACAACTCCTTTTCAAACAGCTAAATGACAGCTGTGATTAAATATGTCGTTGCAAAGCTTGTTTTTTTTTTACCTTAACTGAGAGAGAAACTAGAATTTAAACAGAAACTAGAACTGAAACAAAATGGAAATCAAAACTGAAACAAAAGCTGGAAAACAACTTCGGGTTTCCAGGGAAACTGACATTGGTTAGAACCAGATGAAAGGAGACAGGGCCCTCCCCAGATCAGGCAGACCAGGCAGATGAGGCAGCTCAGGTATGAGTGGAGATTGGAGAAAGTGAAGACTAAATCCAGGAACTGTTTCTGTTACTTAAAGTAGCTGACTAATCAGACAGTGCGCAGGTTGACACGTAAAAGGAAGATAGGTAAATCCACACCATCAAGACTGTCGTGAGCAGAGCTGAAGAGGTTCTGGAGAAGTGCACCTTGTGGTGGAGACTGTACCCATGGAGTTCAGATTGAGAGGGAGCTGCTGTCAGACGAACAATGGCTAAATCCTTGAAGAAAGGAGCTGAACATCTACCTAAGGAACTTCAGTCATGTGTAGAATGGTGTGACTGTAATTTGGTGTCAGAAATGCTGTGTGGACTGCCCAGTGAAACCATGAGACCCATCTCTGTTGTATCTGATAGTTAAGGTGTAATGTATAATCTATATCTATTGACCGTGATCTATTTGTTACTTATGTTTACATTATGTTGGTTTTGGTTTGAGTGTTGAAGTTAAAATTATAAAAGTGAAACCTTGTCTGTTTGATTTGGTTTCCTAAATTGGGGTCAGTCAGTGGATTTGATTTTTTTGGTTTGTTGGTGGTCTCCATGTGAATCATAACAATTTTGATTATTGTTTATCCAGTGCTTGATATCAGTGAAACAAGCTGTGGGGTCTTGTAGTTTGAAGAACAATGTTAGATTCCCTTGATGAATCTGTTATGAAACATGCCCATCAAATGTCAAACTGTGCTGAATAGAAAGACCCAGGTTTAATCTTGGTAACACCATCATTTCAAACTTAGTTACCACAGAGCATGAGCCCTCACCCGACATGGACCCGCAACCACCACAGATAGTAGACCACACCCACTATAAGATCACAGTCACCAGAAGTATGAATCCATCCCTGTACTTGTACCTTAACTTTCACGGAGCATGGAGCTGTGCCCATTGTGGATGAGTTTATTTTTTTTGGTTATGTAAGCATTTCTTCTCTCTGCTGCTCCCCCATCCCCACCCCCCCCCCCCCCCCCCACCACCACAAACGTTCCCTGATTAACAGTTCCACAACTTGCAGGGGGAAACAACGCCTGGCATAGTGGGCTGAATTTAACCAGCCCCCCTGACATCAGGGGTCATGGCAGGGGGCCCGGAAAATACTTCCAGGAGAGGCCTGTCACACTTCCCATTGCTGAGAGGTCCCGCCCCATTTTACCAACAGTGGTGGGACCTTGGAGCGTCCCTCCCGCCGTTCGGTGGCGGCACCCTAATTCACATATGCAAAGTGCTACTTACCTTGCTTCATTATGCATCCCACTGCCTCTAACGTCTCCATTCGGCATCTTCCAGTGAATGGGAGTCTCTCACATGCTGTCCTGTTCACGACTTATAACAGCCAGCGGAACAGCAGTTGCAGTCATTCGGAGCCTTTGCAGGTAAATCTGGTGAGATAGGGCACAACTCTGCAGGCATCAAGGGAGTTGGGGAGTGGGGGGGAATGGTATTACTGGGGGTACAACTCTGCAGTCATGAAGGGAGTTGGGAGAGGGGATTGTATTACCAGGGGCACAAGTCTGCAAGTCTGTGTGAGTGAAGGAGCAATGGCACACCACTCACCCTGTATGTGAAGAGAGTGCCAGAAACAGTGGGCATGCAAAGGTTATCTGGCTGATGGGCCAATCGATGCAGCTATTACAATCTGAATGCGGTCATGCTGTGCCACTCTTAGTGTGAGCTAAGATGGGCAATGCCATCCAACGCCACATAGTTGATGCATGAAAGCACCTGATGTACCAGTCAACATCAATCTCTGTCCTGTTAGGTACCTTTGAGGAAGTGAAGGAACCCAGTGTCATTGTAACTTGGAGATGGAGTTGTTTCACCCTATATTCATTGTTCTGCTTGTCATGAGGATCCATATGCACTGCAGGCAAAATCAACAGGCAGTTGCAACCCATGTAGAGGCCCACATTCGGGAGCAGAAGCAGCCCCCAAGAAGAGCTCTCCACTACAGATTGCCGTGTATCTACAGGTGCCGTATGACATACCTGCAGATGTCAGAGCGCCAGTATCAGAGGCAACTGCAGATGTCGAGAGAGGCAGTGACACATCTATGTGCCCTGCTGAATGATGACCTGCAGGCCAGGGGCTTCGGGGACATCTTATGACTGTGGCCTTCAAATGGACAGCGGCTCTTAACTTTTATGACTCTGCATCATTTCAAGGGCCCACCACAGACCTTTGTGAGGTCACATAGTCAGCAGTGCTCCGCTGCATCAGGGAGGTCATCTGTAACAGGTGACTATGTCGACTTCATGATGGACCCTGGGAGCCAAGCCTGGAGGGCCATTGGGCAGACAGCACCCAAGCTCTGCATGCAGGTCGAGCAGCAAGCTAAGGATGCATGACAGCGCCTTATTGATCAAAAGTTCTCCACTATATAGAAAGCACCATGAGCTCTGCAAGCCACACAGCACCCTCGCTCATCTGCTGTGCAGCAGTCCACATCTGCAACATCTTTGTCTCAACCATTAGAGGCAGCAGCAGACTGAGCCATTGTCCATGTTACTGCATCCATGGAGATGCACATGAATAACGCTGGCATGGTAATGATGTTATTTCAGACATTGGCAGTTCTGAAAGGCCAATGATGTAAAGGGATGAGACATGAGCGGTACATAATGGCACACATCATTCACACAGTAAAGACGACACACATGTTAGTGAAGAAAATTTAGTGATATACTTATTTACATTGTGATGAAAACCACACCTGCCAAGAATGAGGTATATGAATTTTGTCTTATGGAACATTAATTTTAAAATCTTACCGGACTGAAAACATGGCTGCACCTGCATTCTAAAAGGACAGTGGCTGGAAACATTTGCATTCTAAGAGACAGTGGCCTGGAGAAGACAATGGAACTACTCCCCGATTCAATTAACCAAATGGATTTTGATCAAAAGGCATTGAGTGCGTGAAAGTCAGCATTCCAGCCGTCCTATTGAGGATGTCTACTAAATTGAAAGAATCCGCAAAACCTTGCTGAGCAGGTTGTCCCGAGAAAAAAAGAGCTAGTCACATCACTGACCTGCTGGCCCAGGTTTGGTTCGAATTGTGTTCAGAGAACAGTTTGAGGTCAGATTGTAACTGAACTTAAAGGAAACCAACATCTTCCTGCCTCTCTCTCTCATGAAAAGAGACTGTAACTGGATTTCAAGAAGACAGAAAACCATTGAAACAAGTTCAAAAGTGTGTACTGGGCCCCAATGAGATGGCAAGATTTAACTGCAACCAAAGACTTTACATCAAACTCAAAAGACAGTAAATGAACTCCAACTATTGCTTCAAACCATTCCCCTTGATACTTTCTCCATTTCTGACTCTATCTGTGTATGTGGTTATCGCGTATGCATGCTAGCATGGTCACATGGTGTATTTTTAGTAGTTTTAACTGAATTAAGGTTTTCAAGTTCATAAACTTCCACCTTTCTTGTTTAAATCTAAGAAAACCTGTCTGGTTGATTTCTTTGCCATTACCATTGGAGAGCAGTGAACAAGGATTCACTGAGGGGAAGCTAAAACCACGGTGGTTTAGAAATTAAACTCTGTTACAGTCAAACCAGGAAAAGGCTGAGAGGGAACCCCTAGACCCCTTTCTCAATTGGTCATAACAGAAATTTGGGGGCTCTTCCAGGATTTGACCCATAGACAAATGAGAAAATGGAAGTAGGATGTCAAATTTATCCCAATCAAAAAGAGAAAAGATTTCAATACAGGTTTTCTTGTGGTTTTTTGTGCTAGAATACTAACATGTCTGCGACTGAAGTCAGTAACACCCCAAGCCAGGGTGAAGTAACTTGGGATAAGTTGAAAGCACTGTCTGTGGAGGAGTTGAGAAAAATGGCTGTGCAGTGGGATCACTGCCGATGCCAAGACTAGAAAGTCTGAACTCCTAAGACTAGTGGCCAACGATTCTTCCCTTGAATCTGAAGAAGCAGAAACAGGGTTAGAAACAAACTCTGACAGGGTATTGCTAGCAAATATACAATCGGAACAGAGGAAACTTGAATTTGAAGGAAGAGAAAGGGAAAGAGAGAGACAGGAGAAAGAAAAAGAGAGAAGAGAATGAGAAAGAAAGAGCCTTCTGGAAGGAACAGAAGGAAAGCAAAAGAGAGAAATAAAGACAGGAGAAAGAAAAAGAGAGAGAGGAAAGAGTGACAGAAAGAACCTTCCAGAAGGAATGTGAGGAGAGAGAGCTGAGGCGGTTTGAGTTAACTGGGTGGTGGGGTGGGGTGGGGGAGGGGGTGGGGGGGTGGTGCAACAGTGTAACCCCAGTGAAAGAATAGCAAATATGAAGGTTCATAATTCAGGGCTGGGTACTGAATTGTTAAAATTTACTCAACTGATCCCAAAGTTCAATGAGGGAGACGTGGAAGCATATTTTGTATCTTTTGAAAAATTTACAAGGCAGTTAAAGTGGCCAGCAGAGACTTGGACTCTTCTGCTACAAAACAAGTTAACAGGAAAAGCCCATGAGGTTTATTTCCTGTTGCCAGATAAGAGTTCCTCCAATTATGAACTGACAAAAAAATGCTATCCTCAGAGCATGGGAGCTGGTGCCGGAAGCCTATTACCAGAAATTTTGAACCTTCAAGAAGCAAGCTATTCAAACTTACTTGGAGTTTGAGAGAAGTAAGCAGCTGGCTTTTGACCAGTGGTTGAGGAGTCTTAAAGTGCAGCCCAGCTATGAAAATCCCAGAGAGGTACTTTTGCTCGATGAATTTAAAAACTCTCTCCCACTCTCCATAAAGACACATGTGGAGGAACTGAAAGTTCATAGTCCCAGGTAAGCCGCAGTTCTGGCTGATGAATTTGCTCTCATCTATAAATCGGTCTTCCAGGAGAAAACATTTCCTAATCGCCCCCACAAATCTGAAAAGGACAAAGGGTGGGAAGGTGATAGGAGCCCAAGCAGTCCTGGGAGAGAGAGAAAGCAGGAGACACAGGGGGCCCTCCTCCAGCCAAAAAGGATAGTGCTGTAAGTAGAAGTGAGACATGGAGACCTGTGTGCTTCCATCACAATAAAGCAGGTCATCTAAGAACTGACTGCTGGAAACTATGGGGAAAACCTGTAGGGTTAATCAGGGCACACCACTCAATGAAGGAGAAAGGACCCTGATGGAAAGCACGGCTGAACAAGCTGTGACTTTAACTGCAGCAATAGTGAGACCCATAAAGCATACTTCTGCGAGTGCAGAAAAATTTAATCGGGTTCCTGAAGGCTATCAGGATTTTGTGTCTGAAGGGAGAGTAACCCCATAGTGGGGCAAGCAATCCCATAGTAATCCTCAGGGACACAGGGGCCATTAGATCCCTTTTACTGGGAAAATGCCTGACCTTTCCCCCACTTGTACCTTTACGTTGGGTTCACCTGGAGTGCGACCTAGTTTTGGGATCGGTGACCGTAGGGATTGTCTCAAGTTTGCCTGTGGACAGTGTTGACCTGCTCCTAGGTAATGCTTTGGCGGGTGCGAAGGTGCTAGCTTCCCCAGTAGTGAAAGAGAGACCACAGGAGGTCAGAGAGACAAGCCAGTGGCAGGAGACGGACCCTTGTAGATCCCCTGCATGTGTAGTGAATCGGGCCATGGTCAAACCAGCTCCCAAAGAGGAGACTGAATTAGCACTGCAGGCAGACAACCATGAGGTCTGTCTGTCTGACACTTTCTTTGGGAAGTTAGAGGACTCGGGAAATGGATTAAATGAATCTTCCCTAGCTGAGGCTCAGTGAGCCAACCCAGTATTGAGAGAGTTAACACAAGTTGCCCAGTCTGAAATTGAAGCAGAGGGAGTCCCTGAGTGCTACTATTTAAAGAATGAGGTACTGATGAGGAAATGGAGTTCTCCTCGCAGACCTGAGAGCAAGGAGTGGACAGTGGTTTACCAGTTAGTGGTACCACAAAGGTACCGGAGAGAAATATTAAGAATGGCCCATGAGATTACAGTGGCTGTACATGTCGGTATACGAGAAACCAAAGCCCGCATAAGACAGCAGTTTGACTGGCCAAAACTCCAGAGATCTGGTGGAGTATTGTAGGAGTTGCCACATATGCCAGGGGAAACCCTAACCTACAGTGAAATCTGCACCCCTAAATCCTGTATCGATGTTTGGAGGACCCTCCAGCAGAGGGCAGGTGAACTGAAAGGGACCCCTGCCGAGAACAAAAAGGGACAGGCAGGCACAAGGCTGGCAAAAGGTTAGAGAGGAAAGGGTAAAAAGGGATAAAGAGGACAGGTTAAAGGAGATCTGAGAGTAATCACAAATGGAAACCCCTACAGTCTGGTCAGCCAACATCGAAATATTTGAAAAATTAGACACCACATCCTCCTATGTACCAGAAGCTCCCCACCAGAGTTGCTAACATCATTTACAGAAACTTGCAGAGACAAAGAAAGTCCTCAAGAGGGCAGAAAACCTGGGAGGGCAATGCCCTCACCTAGTCGACTTGCCGCAGGGGAGTGCAGTAGAATCTGGGCAAATATCTGCAAGCAGGAGTGTCCCAGAGGACAAAGGGAAGATTAGCAAAATTCCACCCAGTACTGACTCTCATGAGCAGAACTCCAACCTAGGGCTAATTAAATCTAACCCTCCACGTGCAGACCTCAACAGGAACAAAGGCACCCTAGACAGTCATGGAAATGTGCAAACTACAAACCTCCACAGAAATCACATGTTTACTGGAATGCCCATTCCCAAACCATTGCAGGCTGATAGTGAAGAAACTTCAAACCCCTTTGGGGCAACACATAGCTAGACACACCTCAAGGGAAAGGGGGCAGTTTATAGCAGCACTGCTATAAATGAAAGACAGGCCATAACAACTTTTAGGATCTCTGAATGAATGAGAATGAATGAGAGAAATGCATATGTGTTTTCCTGTACTTCTTCTTCTTCTATTCTATTTTAATGAAATGCTCTTCTAAATCGCATTTCATTCCATTGGATGTGGAGGTGGGATGGAACATTAATTTTAACTCTTACTGGACTGAAAACATGGCTGCGCCTGCATTCTAAAAGGACAGTGGCTCGGAACATTTTCATTCTAAGAGACAGTTGCCTGGAGAAGACAATGGAACTGCTCCCTGTTAACCAAATGGATTTTGATCAGCAGACATTGAGTGTGTGAAGGTCAGCATTCCAGCCCCCCTACTGAGGATGTCTACTAAGATTGAAAGAATCCACAAAACCTCGCCGGGCAGGTTGCCCGAAAAAAAAAGAGCTAGTCACATCACTGGCCTGCTGGCCCAGGTTTGATTCGAATTGTGTTCAGAGAACAGTTTGTGGTCAGATTGCAACTGAACTTGAAGGAAGCCAGCATGTCTCTCTCTCTCTCTCTCTCATGAAAAGAAGAGACTGTAACTGGATTTCAAGAAGACAAAGAAAACATCAAAACAAGTTCAAAATTGTGTAATGGGCCACAATGAGACGGCAAGATTGCACTACAATCACAGACTTTACATCAAACTCAAAAGACAGTAAATGAAATCCAGCTATTGTTCCAAACCTTTCCCCTTGATTCTTTCTCTTTTTCTGTCTCTATCTGTGTATGTGCTTATCGCGTATGCATGCTAACGTGGTCATGTTGTACAGTTTTAGTAGTTTTAACTGAATTAGAGATTTAAGGTTAATAACCTTCCACCTTTCTTGTTTAAATCTAAGAAAACCTGTCTGGTTGATTTCTTTGCCATTACAATTGGAGAGCAGTGAACAAGGATTCACTGAGGGAGAGCTAATACCATTGTGTTTTAAAAATTAAACCCTGTTACGGACAAACCTGGAAAAGACTAACAGGAAACCCCTAGACCCTTTTCTCGCCTGGTCATAACACCATTGTTGTGGCACCCATGCATTCCTATTTGTGCCAGTGTGTTTTTTTTAAAAATGCTTGCGGGCACTCCTCGCGGTGTGACCTATGCGCTAGCAGCCTAACTGGAGGAAGGCTGCTGATCAGATTGCCCTTTGGCAGTGGATGACTTTGGCTGTTGTCCTCTGTGTGCATGAGGCCTGGAGGGCCCCGGCTGGCAGAACTCTCCTCAGATGTTGTGGCTGCTGAAACTTGACTCACCGGCGGAGGGGTGGAGGGGCCGGTGACCACATTGGAATCATCTTGAGGGGGACCCTAGATATGGCGTGCAGGCTCGCCTCCTCAATCTCAGAGATCATTTGAACCCCTCTGCTCTCCCAGGAAGGACCAGAGGCAAGAACAGTCTCCATGCCCCTGGTCCCTCTCTTGCCTTGCCACTGCTGACTGGATGTCATGGCCGTGGCGAGGGATTGCAGGTCAGTGTGCCTGAATGAAATCTGGCTCACCAAGAGGGCCACTGCATCTCAATGGATGACATCAGACGTTCATATGCCTGGGACATGGCAGCTGTCGTGGCCTGGATGGACTCCCCCATCATCCGCTCATGGCTGCGCATGACCTGTGGCATGTCTGCCAGATGTTGTCAGGACATCTGCAGCAGCTCCAGCATGCAATGTGCTGTCGACAGTACAGGGTCATCAGTAGCCTGGGGTTCAGCATGGGTCTGGCCACTCATAACCTTCCGACTGTCAGGGGTGTCAGCTTTCTAAGCCTCAGTCAGCTGCTCGGGCGCATGTGCAGTGCTCTCACCAGCTTGTGACCCAGACTCTGAGGCTGAACAAATACCCACTGAGGTGACAATATCTGCGCTGGTGGAAGGTGCATTTGTGTCATGGGACGCTGCTTCCTCAGAGGATGTCTCTTCCTCTGAAGTGTGGGAGGTGTCGTGTGCCGCTGGGGTCAATTCAGAACATTGACCTGGAAGATACAATGTTAAGAGGATGCTGTCAGTCAGGATGTTGCGCATGTCACAATTAGAACAGCATTGTATCACACAACGACAATTTCACAGTGATCATTGTTTATATCAAATGAACGTATGTTCACCATGGACTCCGAGGTCTACTTCACCAAATGAGTGTTGTACATGGCTAGCCAATATCTCCAGGGCCTCCTCCTCAGCTCCTGTGTGCCTTCTGACGTCTGGCACTCCTCCACCGGTACGACTGACCTCCCTTGCATTGTGGGCCCTCGTCACCTGGAGGAACAAGGAGGCAGATATTAAGCATGGTAGATCAACAGCATGACACTTGTTACAAGAGGGGTGCTGGGCACAAAGGTGGGGGATGCTCGGTCTGCACTACTGAGTGAGCCACTCATGTAGGTGCCATGCTCTGAACAGCAGACTAGGGTAAGTTCTATCATACATTCTTCCATTCTTGTCACGCCTTTCCTCCCTGCCCAATCTCCATGTCTTTGGCATGGCAGTGGCACACATGTGCCACTCCACATGTGCTGCTCCATGTGGGCACACCCAAGTTCAGTGGAGCCCTGATCTAAAGCGGCACTTACTTTTGCGGATAGCAGCAGATCGTTCATCCTTTGTCGGCACTGCACTCAATCGCACCTGATGGCCCCATGGCGACTGACCTCCTCTGCCACCTCCATCCAGGCTGCCTTGGGACGGTCTCTTCTTGTCATCACTGGGGAAGAGGACTGCACGCCTTGCCCTCACAGCCTGAAGGAGAGTGAGCAAGGAGGCATCGTTGAACCATGGGGCCACCCTGGAATGCCCCTCTGACACCATCTTCCAACTTTTGTGATGTCCCTACAGAGATTGGCTTTCTGCAGACAAGGAGTTCTCTCAGTAGCTCTGTTCTGGCAGTGGAGGCATCACTGATGTGCTGGTTGCCCTTTAAATAGGACCCCAGCACCTGATGCTCACTTGACCCGACACCGATACCGGTGCCAGAAATTCCGCCCCCTCCACGTGATTTGTGGGGGGGAGGGGGGCGTTGCGTCTATTACAATGAGCCGCTGCGTTAAATAGCACAGCGGCTCTCGGACGGGCGGTCTGCGTGGGCTGACCACCATTTTAAAGCGCGTTGCCGATTTCAGCAGTGCAATAATAAAATGCAGCCCAGTATGTGTGAAGTGAAGTTTTGTTTTTAATTTTAAACAATCTTGCATGTATTCGATAGGCCACACTTCAGGGTGAATTTTATAATCGTGTCACCAAAATCGATGGTGGGCTAAAACAATGGTGGCCGCCCCTGCATGCAACACGTCATGGAGCCGCTGCGATCCTAAGCGCAGGGGCTCATTCAAATAGCTGGGGCGGCCGGCCCCCCCCACCTCCCCGATCACGTGGAGGGGGCGGGCTGTCCATCTGCAACAATGGCGTCAGCTGCCTGTGCGCAGGCGCTGACGCCATTTTTAAAGGGCTTTGTGCCCTACCGTTAAATTTAGATATTTAAAGCTAAATTGCATGAAAAAAATATTAAATGCATTTATTTTTCCCTTTCCCACCCCCCAATGACAATTAAGTTAATTACGTGCCCTCTGCCCTGCCAAAACTCTTACCTGTTCCACCTGACCTTTCCCCACCCCCCCCAAAGTGCATAAATTTTATTTAAAACACTTCCCACCATCCCCTACACCAATGATGTTACTTTGCCCCCATTACCCCCCTCCTGTTTAGTTTTAGTTTAGAGATACAGCACTGAAACAGGCCCTTTGGCCCACCGAGTCTGTGCTGACCATTAACCACCCATTTATACTAATCCTCTAAATACCCCCCTGGCAACAGACCCCCACCTCTAAATAGCCCCCCGGGAACAGACCCCCCCTCTAAATATCACCCCCCCCCCCGGGAACAGATCCCCCCCTCTATGTACCCCACTGGGAACAGATCCCCCCCCTCTAAATACCCCTCCCCCCACCCCGGGAACAGACTCCCATCCAAATACCCCCCCCCCCTTAGGGGACAGACTCCCATCTAAATACCCGCCCCCCGGGAACGGACCGCTATCTAAATACCCCCCGGGGACAGACCCCCATCTAAATACCCTCAGGAACAAACCCCCATCTAAATACCTCCACCACCCCACCCCCCCCCCCCGGAACAAACTCCCATCTAAATACCCCCGGGAACAGACTCCGATCTAAATGCCCCCCCCTCCCCCGAACAAACTCCCATCGAAATATTACCCCTAGGAACAGACTCCCATCTGAATACACCCCCTGGGTACAGACTCCCATCTGAATACCCCCCCGGGAACAGACTCCGATCTAAATGGCCCCCCTGAACAAACGCCCATCTAAATACCCGCCCCTGCGAACAGACCCCCATCTAAATACCGCCCCTCTAAATACCCCCCTCTGGAACAGTCCCCCATCTAAATACCCCCCGGGAACAGACTCCGATCTAAATGCCCCCCCTAGGTACAGCCTCCCATCTGAATATCCCCCCTGGGAACAGCCTCCCATCTGAATACCTCCCCCCTAGGTACAGCCTCCCATCTGAATATCCCCCCTGGGAACAGCCTCCCATCTGAATACCTCCCCCCTGGGTACAGACTCCCATCTGAATCCCACCCCCCCGGGAACAGCCTCCCATCTGAATACCCCCCCCCCCCCCCCCGGGAACAGCCTCCCATCTGAATATCCGCCCCCCCCGGGAACAGCCTCCCCTCTGAATACCCCCCATGGGAACAGCCTCCCCTCTGAATACCCCCTGCGAACAGACTCCCATCTAGATACCCCCCCCACCCGCCCTTGTACAGACCCCCATCTAAATACCCCCAGGAACAGACCCCCCCCCTTTCTCATTGTCTTTCTCCATCACTGTCTCTGTCTCTCTGTCTCTGTCTGTCTGTTTCTCTCTCTCTCTCTCTCTTTCTTTCCATGACTCCATTTGTGCCTCCCTTACACCATCTCCCACTCTCTCTGATTTTGTCTCGATCTCTGTCTCTCCCTCTCTTGTGCTGTCTGTCTCTCTCATTGCCTCTCTTTCTCTCCCTGCAATTTTTAAACCCCACCCCCCGCAATATTTCCTCCTCCCATGCAAATTTCGCCCCCCCCCCCCCCTTGTACATCTAAATACACCCCCGGGAACGGACTCCCATCTAAATACACCCCCGGGAACAGACTCCCATCTAAATACCCCCCCGGGAACAGACCCCCATCTAAATAACACCCCCCCTATTAACTGACCCCAATCTAATTCTCCCCCCTGCCCCGCCACCCCCCACTGTAAACACACCCCTCCTTTCTGAATACCCTCCCTGTCCCTTCCCCCATCGGGCCACAAGGAGACAGGCAGAGACAGTCGGGGAGCAGATACACTGAGAGGCAAAGAAACACTGGGCTGGACTCGGACTAGGTACCAATGGTGCAAACCAGGGTGGAGGGGAGGAGGGTGGTTGTGAATCGGCTGCCCATTCAGCATCTCTCCCCTGTTTTTACCTCAATGGGACCAAAACTGGGCAGAGATGGAAAGCAGGATCCCGGTTCACAATCACCCTGTACACACACCAAGGCAGCGAGTTCAAATCCACCCCCAGACAGAGGGACAGAGACACAGAAAACAGATCCCGGGATTAGGACAGAACAGAGAGAGAGAGAGAAATAAATGGAAAGGGAGATGGAGAATGACATGCAGGGAGTCCGAAACCAGTGAGAGAAACTCAGAACAGAGGGTCAGAAATACCGAGAAGGACAGAGAGAGAAATGGAGACATACAGAGAGAGAGAGAGCTGGAGGTGTAGAGAGAGAATGCAGCAGCGATGTAGATATTGAGAAAGATCCCAGACAAAGAGATACAGAGACAGAAAGAGGTGGAGGGGCAGAGATACAAAGTAAGATGTGTTTACAGAATAGAAAGAGGTGTCCCGGGACAGTGGGGAGGGAAATGCAGAGATAATCTTGCAGGAAAGGAGGAGCAGAGATGGAAAGATTCAGGGATTTGGAAGCGAGTGAGAGAAGAAGTGGACAGAGAGAGAGAAAGATGCAGAGATTCGCAGAAAGAGTGACAATGGAAACTTGTGAGACTCCAGAGAGAGGCAGAGATAGAAAGGATGTTGAGATACAGAGATAGGGATTTAAAGATGTGAAGAAACAGAGTTAGGAACAAGGAGGAAGGTGCAGGGAACAAGTTGCAGCAAGAGATGGAGAGGGGGAAATCCAGGGGATTACATTGACTGTTCTGGAGCAGCTCTTCCCAAACTATTTCCTTCGGGAGCACCCTCCAGCCCCCTCCCTTGTGGTTAAAATAAATCCACAGACCCTCTGAAAACACAAAATCAAAATACTGCGGATGCTGGAAAGCTGAAATAAAAACTGTATTGGAAATACTGAGCATTTCCAGCACTTTGTTTTTCTATCAGCCCCGAAAACACACAGTTTTCTTTTCTGTATCTAGAAATGAATTTGACAATGACAAATATATATTTATTATTATTTTCCTCTCTGGTTATAGCTCTTGTCTGAGAATTCCACGTGGCCAAACGATTCTCCCTCTGCATCATCACGGCTGAAGTTTCCTAAAAGATTCTCCTTGGGAATTTAGTTATGGGATATGATGAAATGGCCGAGGCATTGAACAGGTATTTTGTATCGGTCTTCACAGTGGAGGACATTAATAACATGCCAGTAATTGACAAAGAGACGAACGTAGGTGAGGACCTGGAAACAATCATTATTACGGAAGAGGTAGTGTTGGGCAAGCTAATGGAGCTAAGGATTGATAAGTTTCCTGGCCCTGATGGAATGCATCCTAGGGTACTAAAAGAGATGGTGGGAGGGATAGCAGGTGCACTGGCGATAATTTTCCAAAATTCACTGGACTCTGGGGTAGTCCCAGCAGCTGGAAAACAGCAGATGTGATGCCACTGTTTAAAAAGGGAGGTAGACAAAGCATGGGGAATTATAGACTGGTGAGCTTAACCTCTGTAGTGGGGAAGATGCTTGAGTCTATTATCAAGGAAGAAATAGCAGGGCATCTCGATAGAAATTGTCCTGTTGGGCAGACGCAGCATGGGTTCATGAAGGGCAGGTCATGCTTGACAAATCTTTTGGAATTCTATGATGACATTACGAGCAAGGTGGACAATGGGGACCCAGTGGATGTGGTGTACCTAGATTTCTAAAAAGCCTTCGACAAGGTGCCGCACAAGAGGCTGCTGTATAAAATAAGGATGCATGGCGTTAGAGGTAAAGTATTAGCATGGATAGAGGATTGGTTGACTAACAGGAAGCAGAGAGTGGGGATAAATGAGTGCTATTCTGGGTGGCAATCAGTCACTAGTGGTGTGCCTCAGGGATCAGTGTTGGGACCACAATTATTTACAATTTATATAGATGATTTGGACTTGGGGACCACAGGGTGTCAAAGTTTGCAGATGACACTAAGATGAGTGGCAGAGCAAAGTGTGCAGATGACTGTGAAACTTTGCAGAGAAACATAGATACATTGAGTGAGTGGGCAAAGGACTGGCAGATGGAATACAATGTTAATAAATGTGAAGTCATTCATTTCAGTAGGAGTAACAGTAAAAAGGATTATTACTTGAATGGTAAAAAGTTGCAGCATGCTGCTATGCAGAGGGACCTGGGTGTCCTTGTGCATGAATCACAGAAGGTTGGTCTGCAGGTACAGCAAGTAATTAGGAAGGCAAATGGAATTTTGTCCTTCATTGCTAAAGGGATTGAGTTTAAAAGCAGAGAGGTTATGTTGCAGCTGTATAAGGTACTGGTGAGGCCGCACCTGGAGTACTGTGTGCAGTTTTGGTCTCCTTACTTGAGAAAGGATGTACTGGCACTGGAGAGGTTGCAGAGGAGGTTCATTAGGTTGATTCCGGAGTTGAGGGGGTTGGTTTATGAGGAGAGACTGAGTAGATTGGGATTATATTCATTGGAATTCATAAGAATGAGGGGGGATCTTATAGAAACATATAAAATCATGAAAGGAATAGATAAGATACAAGTGGAGAGTATGTTTCCACTGGCAGGTGAAGCTAGGACAAGAGGGCATAACCTCACGATTAGAGGGAGCAGATTTAGGACTGAATTAGGAAGGAACATCTTCACCCAGAGGGTTGTTAATCTATGGAATTCCTTACCCAGTGAAGTAGTTGACACTTCTTCACTAAACGTTTTTAAAGCTAAGGTAGATATCTTTTTGAATAATAAAGGAATTAAGGGATACGGTGAGAACGCGGGTAAGTGGATCTGAGTCCACGAAAAGATCAGCCATTATCTTATTGAATGGCAGAGCAGGCTCGAGGGGCCGGACGGCCTACTCCTGCTTCTTATGATCTTATGATCCCCACCTGTCCCTATATTTCCCTACCACCTACCTATATTAGGGGCAATTTATAATGGCCAATTTACTTATCAACCTGCAAGTCTTTGGCATGTGGGAGGAAACCGGAGCACCCGGAGGAAACCCACGCAGACAAATTCTGCACAGGCAGTACCCAGAATTGAACCCGGGTTGTTGGAGCTGTGAGGCTGCGGTGCTAACCACTGCGCCACTGTGCCGCCCTTAAGGATATCCTGCATTCAGAAACTTATCTCCTCCCCCCTCCCACAAGTGTTCTGCCTTGTTTCCCCGGATGGGGATTCGAAGGCGCGGGAGTGCCGGCCAGTGGCAGGAAGATCGCAGCAGGACAGAAGGTGGCGGCGTAAGTATGATTAATGCATTCATTTCCATTTACTTGAATATGTAAACGATGGTCCTGTTGCCAAGAGGTGGGGGGTGTGAGCAGGGCTCCGAGGCCTCACCGCCACCAGCAATATCGGGCTGGGCCTTCCTGGCATCCGGGTCCATGGCAACCCTCTCTTAGAGGCATTTTCTGGCCCCCCCTCGCCAAAAACCTGATGACGGGGGGTCTGTAAAATCCAGCCCTTCATTTCACTCTATCTTAGCAAGCTGTGTACACTAATGAGAGCAGAGCTGCAATTTGACAATTAATCTGGAGGTTGGCCATGGCAAAACTCTCGAGATGACTTCTGGAGGCCAATGGGCAGTATGATAAAGATTGTAAGATTGTTGGCACAGAAACTGTATGTGAAACATTAGTGGAAAATATTAGAGTACTGTCAACCAGAACTTCCACAGAGAACTTATCCTGTAATGTCAAAGATGACAATCTAAAACTTTGAAAAACAAATTCCCTTGATTATGATTAAATATTCCAAACATCTAGTGAGACTTTGATTCAAATGTTATCCAGTTAATTTGTTCTGATATATTGGCGGTGGGGGTGGGAGGACAGATGAATTAAAATACTCTTAATGCGTAAAACTTAATTGCTTTGGGAGCACAGACTCAGCACTTAATCCGTCACCTCTCTGATTTGGGTTTATATGCAGCCCAGATTAGGAGGATATCTGTTTATTGTCTGCTGGAGCCCGATACAAAGAGAAGTTGGGAAGTCTGATCCCAGTTCCCCATGTGCATGAACAACAACTTTTATTGAAAAAAAAACAGTGCTTTATTTAACACAAAATTGCCAGTTCATAAAAGTGCTGAGTGCAGTGTCAGAGGGATTTGTGTTGTGAACCCACCTGTTTCTAATTTAAGTGAACAGCTTGAATTATGAAGTCCCATGCAAATTTGCCACAAAAAAGACGTAACAGTAATAGCCAAAGATGCAGAAAATGAGTTAGAAATAATATGTAAATGAGATGACCATTGGCAGGATCTTTTAATTTAGGGGCGGCACAGTGGCGCAGTGGTTAGCACCGCAGCCTCACAGCTCCAGCGACCCGGGTTCAATTCTGGGTACTGCCTGTGCGGAGTTTGCAAGTTCTCCCTGTGACCACGTGGGTTTTCGCCGGGTGCTCCCGTTTCCTCCCAAAGCCAAAGACTTGCAGGTTGATAGGTAAATTGGCCATGATAAATTGCTGCTAGTATTGGTAGGTGGTGTGGGGATGTGGGAGGAATATGTGATTAATGTGGATTAGTATAAATGGGTGGTTGATGGTTGGCACAGACTCAGTGGGCCGAAGGGCCTGTTTCAGTGCTGTATCTCTAAATAAAAAAAAAATAAAGTTGACATTCAATATGAATAAGTATAACACATAAGTATGCACGTGGGGAGAAAAATGAGTTTAGTTTTGTAAGGACTAAATTGAAAGAGGCCTGGGTGTATACCCAACACTTAACATTTCCAGTCACGGCAGCAGCTATCAAGAAAATGTTAACCGTGGAGCGGAGTCAACTCCCCCTTGTCCACAGCTACAGTTACTGGCTTAGTACAAAGAGGGGGAACTCAGTCCTTTCTTTAACTATCAATTTACTTTATTCACGTTGTTGTACAATGTAAGAATAAGGCTTATACACTTAGTTAGACAAAAACATACAACTCCAATTGAGTTATACAGTTAATAACAAAACTAGCTAGAATTCATAAGCACACCCACTAGGTTCCTCTGACCTTTCCCTGTCCTAGTCACAGAATACAAAGGATATTACCCGAAAAAGGGAGAGTTAACGCTGGCCAGGCTCTCTCTCTCTCTTCTACGTCGTCACCGCGTCGCTCATGCAGGCTCTTCCACTTCCACGATGGTTGATCTCCGGAGTTTTCGCTGGCTCTATGCCCAATAAGCTCTATTCTTATCCTGTTGCTTATCTCTCCAACTCTGAGCTGTGTCTTTCCGGTTGGCTTAAGCTTCCTCATCTCGTTCACAGCTTCTCTTAATTGGCCCAGGCCCAAAGACCCCGGTATCACACCGTGTCCAAATAAGGCCCTTTTCCTGTGTCCTGTTCTTTGTCTTGTCCCATAAAGTAATTAGTTCAAACTGGTTTTTACCAGCACGGGCCAGTGTCCGAGCTCCAGGTTACTACAGGTCAAACAATCCCAGCAGTTTGTAACTGATTCTGTGTTTCTTGCAGCCCCTGGCCAACATCTCCCCCCTCATGATCCAAAGATACTTATCTTAGGATCATCAAGTTTCCCTGCTCTGTGAACCATTCCTGAGAACGTCATTGTCCCCCAATGAGTGTGCAATACTGTTGCATATAAAAAGATATGTTATAAAACTTAGTATATACAGTTGTTTTTCTCAGTTTTTTTGATTATATTGATAACCGTTCCTTCTGTTTCATTATAGTCCCGTCATCCAATCTTCGGAAAAGTTAATTTTTCCACCTTCTAAGCTGATATACATTGAATACAACAATTATTAGCGCATATAGAATCACTATGACAGCAATATGTGATCCAATTCTGACCCATGGATGTATTTGAACATTAGATCCCCAATTCCAAAACTTATTCCAAAACCCTGGGTCACGCAACAGTTCATTTGCCGTGTCAGCCTGAGTTCTAATTGTTTTAGTGTGTTTATTCCATTGATGAATTATCTCTTTTGCCTCTTCTGCTATTTGTGCCCAATCTGCTGTCAGGTGTGGGATGGGTGGTAATTCAGTGGCAATATATTCCCGTACCTCTTGATCTGTATCAGTACATTGGACCGTGAAATTCTCCTTTATCACTTTCCTCTTTATTGGCTTAGGGAGTACTTGTCCACCAACAGCCAAGTCCGAGGTTACACTGTGAATGGCTACATTGTGTCCCTCCAGAGGGCACTGTTTCCATCCCTTGTTGTAATTCATAGCAGCCGTGGCTATGTAATACGTTTGCCCCACAAGGGCATATTGTAAAAAGGTCTGGTTATTAACAGGCAGAATGGACAATGAACAATTTTCATAGGTGCTGAGCCCGCAATTTGTAAGTTTCTGTCTCGTTGTCTCTTCCGGACAGGCCCAGTGAATCCCCCCTTGATGACATTTTGACAAATCTACCCCTTTCTCAACACCATCCATTACAATAGCATGAGATGGTGGGTTACTTAAAGATATCCAAATACCTTCCTGGTACTTGCCCACATTATGGACTCTCTTTAAAGGGTAGGTCAAATTGCTCCCGTGTCGGGGAATATGAAACACTGCCCCAACATAATATCTTCCTCTATCCTCTTCACAGGTACCTAACACTCTGTTAGTTAAGGTCAAACTTCTATTCCCTCCAGTATATCCAATGTTTTTCCCGCGCACGCCAACCCATCTACTCCCGCATCATACAAATTTAAATCTTCTCACTGTCCTTTGTTGGTTCGAACTATCTTGATCTGCCGAGCAAAGTTGTTTCTGGCCAGGGGATAGTCTTCCCACGTCGCCACTGCTTCAGGCACGTTCATCCATCGTGATAGCTCCAATGCGGATTCACCCATAGTCCCAAATATGGTCAATCCAATTGCAATGCAATGTATCACCCTCTTCATTGTGGGCTGGACCTGTAATATACAAGTGTAATTTCTGCTCTTATTTACAGTTTCTTTCTTGTCCTATTTTAAGTCCAGTCTCTCCATACACTGAGCCAGACTGTCTATATCTTGTTCCCAATTTGTTACTGATTCTAACCGTCCATTTCTCCTAGCCCACTTACTTTCCCTGTTTTCTTTATTTTTCTTTCGTTTTTTCCCTCGATTTCCCCCTGTATGTAGACGTACAACTTCAGGTTGTCTTTCAAACACTTCCGCTTGGATCCGCAGTTGATCCTGCTCTTGCTCTCCCTGACCTTCGATCGGAACATCGGTAGCATCAAGCATCACATGCCAACTGTGATTATCTTGTCTTTCGCCTACTAGCTTTAACTGATTAATGTGATACCAGCCACTTTTATCTGGCGCCGTCAATACTTTGTATACAGATGGACTAGCTTTATCTACGATCTCATAGGGACCGGCGAACTTTGGACTCAAAAATGAGATGGGCTGGTATATTCTGATCATTACCCTTTGTCCGGGGCTCAACTCTATCGAGCTGGCTTTCGCATCGAAATAAGTCTTACTTTGCTGTCTCTTCTTTCCCTGTTGGTGAGCTGCCACGTAATTTGCTTCCCTCACTGTTTCTACTAATTGTTGTACCCATTTTTCTGATATAATACTATCCACCTCGGGTTCGGACAAATCCAAACCTACCAACCCCTCCATTCCTCTCATGTCCCTTCCCGTCATGAGTTTATAGGGAGTATAACCTGTTGATGAAGCTACGATATTCCTGATTACCATCAACACATAGGGCAGAACAACCTGCCAGGTCGCCTTCTGCTGCTGTACCATTTTAGCTATCATGTTTTTCAATGTCCGATTCATCCTTTCCACAATTCCACTAGACTGTGGTCTATAGGGTATGTGGAATCTCTGTTTAACCCCAAAGAGGGTCATTACATTTTGCATTACTTGGGCTGTAAAATGTGTTCCCTGATCTGATTCTATGCTTCGGGGTAAACCCCATCGAGTGAATACCCTTTCTAACAGAATTTTCGCGGTGAATTTGGCTGTATGTGTTCTGGTTGGGAAAGCTTCCACCCATTTGGTAAATGTATCTACTATTACTAGAATGTATTTAAACCCTCCTGGAGTGGGGGGTAAGGGTCCTACATAATCTATCTGTAAATTAGTCCAAAGCCCTTCTACTGGTCTAGTATGTCGGAGGGCCCCTTTCTTGACATTCCTATCGGGGTTGTGTTGTGCACAGATCAAACAATTCTTGACGTAGTGTTCCACGTCACCTTTCATTCCAGGCCACCAGCACACCTCCTTTATCCTTTCCAGGGTACTCTCTGTCCCTTTATCTCCCCATAAGTCATGGTACCAGTGCACTATTTGGTTTCGTCCCTCCTCTGGCACTACAAATTTTCCTTCACATAACACTACTCCGTACTGAATATAGACCCCCTTGTACTCTTTGTATGTTTCTGACTCTACTCCTTCTATCAGTTTTTTCAATTCTTCACCTTTCTTCTGCTCCTCTGTTAAATCCATTACCTTAACCTGTTTTCCCTTCTGTTCCCCAATGTCCTCAATCGGTGGCTGCCATTCCTGCCCACTAACAGCACCTTGTTTGGCTAGCTCATCCGCTTTCCTGTTCCCTTCCGGAGTAAGTTTTGAATGAGCTTTGACCTTCGTAATCCCATATCCTTTCCCCTGTGCTCCTTCAAAGATGTATCTTAATAATGGGGCCGATGGAAGGGGCTTCCCATCCGCTGAGACGAAACCTCTCGCCTCCCATAAGGGCAAATGTTCCGTGAGGCTATTACAGACATACATGCTATCAGAATATATAACCGATCCAGGCGGGAGGTATTCTGGGTGGCCAACCACATATGCGATGGCTGCTAATTCTGCAGCCTGCGCGCTCATGGTTTTAGGCAATCTTAAGGCTGCGCTAAACTTTCCCTGACCGTGTTCGTCTTCTACATATATCCCGCACCCAGTCCTCCTCTCGCCATCCTGTACTGATGAGGAACCATCCACAAAAATTTTTAAGTAGGGTTCTTCTTTTCTCTTTGCACCTTTACTTTCTGTCCCCATTGCTTTCTCCAATCCACTCCTACCCCCTCCTTTTTGTTTTGATGCATATGGTCCCTTGGGATCATTTGCTATCATGACTTGACACTCATGTTTCTCTCCTTGATACATTAGGTTGTCTGCCAACATAGTGGTAGTTTTTACTCCTTTTACACTTATGTTTCTTCCCTGCAACAATAGTGTCCACCTAGCAATTCGGTTCTGACTTACTGACCCATCTTTGATCCTACCGTCTAATAGTAACTGTATAGGAGTACGTTCTGTCAGTATTGTAAGTGGATTCAGTCCCACTATGTAAGTAAAATACTGTACTGCCCAAAAAACTGCTAACAAATGTTTCTTGCACGTCGTATACCCCTGCTCTACCGGTGAAAGCATACGTGAGGCATGCGCTACTGGTCTCAATTTCCCGTGTGTCTCCTGTAACAGAACTGCTGAGAGGGTGGTGTCTGTGGTTGCTACCTCCAATGAAAATGGCTCAGTTGGATTTGGGGTTTTCAAAGCAGGCGCAGCAGCTAGTGCCTGCTTTAAATCTGAAATGGCCTGTGTGTGTTCAGTTTTCCACTCCCACGCCACATTCTTTTTAATAGTTCCATTAATGGGGCCGCTTTTGTAGCGAATCCACCAATGTGGTCCCTGCAATATCCCACCAAACCCAGGAAAGATCTCAACCCTTTTAAATCCCTCGGGACAGAGAGTCTGCCAACTGCTACTACCCTTCGTTGGTCAATTTCTCTCTTTCCCGGTGTCAAGATCATTCCCAAGTAAGTAACTTTCTGTTTCATAACTTGCGCTTTTTTAGGGTTTACTTTTAGTCCCAATTCGTGTAGCAATTGTAGTAATTCACTTAGTAACTGATAATGTTCCTGTTCTGTTTCAGTTTGTAGCAGTAAATCGTCTACATACTGCACCAGACATTCAGGCTTTGAGAACCTTTTTAACCCTTCCCTTAAACGTTGGTGAAATATAGACGGGGAATTATGAAAACCCTGTGGCAGGGCGGTCCATGTATATTGTTGTCCTTGAAAGGTAAACGCAAATTTATATTGGCATTCCTTCTCTAGTGGAATAGACCAAAAACCGTTACTTATGTCTAAAACCGTGAACCACTGTGCATCCCCATTCTGTTTAACTACCATCTCTGGGCTAATTGCTACGGTAGGGGCCGTTAACGGGTTTGCCTTATTTAATTCTCGATAGTCTATCGTTAGTCGCCAGCTACTGTCCGGTTTCCTCACCGGCCAAATAGGCGAGTTGTTAGTGGAGGCTACCGGTCTTAGTATCCCTTGTAGCAGCAAACTCTGTATCACCTTTCCTACCTCCTCTTCTGCCTGTTTTGGAAAACCATACTGCTTCTGTGGTTTGGGGTCTGGGCCCTGTATACACACACTCCCGGTCATTTTCCCACAATCATTTTTATGTCGAGCAAATACTACTGAATTCCGTGTGATAATCTGTTGTACTTCACGATCGCTACTCATTTCTTCTGGTCTTGTCCACAGTTCCCCGAACATGCATATCCTATCCTGGTATTCCCCCACCGGGATGGATGTGTGATCTATACTACCCATGCCCAAGGGCATTTGCCAAATTGCGCAATTAACAGGGTCAAAACAGAGTCCTGCTTTAGCCATGTAATCACACCCGAATATATGTTCTTGTTCTCTGGGTAACTCAATGAGAACCACTGAGTGCTCTATTGCTACGTCCCCCACATTGACTTCCAACGGTACGCTCACATATTCCACTTGTGAATGTCCTGTAAATCCACGTAAAACAAGTTTACTTTGAATTTCCCAATCTACTTTACTAACATTGGTGGTGTTTACGGTGGTTCGGGATCCTCCAGTGTCCCAAAGGAACGTAACAGGGCGGCCTCCAACCCGACCATTCACTAGGGGTCTCCTTGTGTTATCCCACCACGTATCACACACCCATAACGGAGAGGCCTGCAACCGTCATTGTAGTTCAGGGTACAACCCCGAAGACGGTGCTATCTCCAGTATATCACATTGAGGATTTGACCTATTCGGTCCTTCCACGGGTAGGCTCTGGCGTTTGTTCTGGCCTCCTCCCTGACGTACATTTTCTCGTCTCAGGTTTGGGCATTCTCTTTTGAAATGTCCCTCCTGACCACAATTATAGTAGTGGGTCGGCCCGCCCGGAATTCTCCCTGTTCCTAGGACGGATCCTCTCCCAATGCCTCTACCCCTTCCTCCTGTCTGAAAGGCTGGGTGGGGTGCCCCTTGTGTAGTCCCCCTCCCTTCATTTCTCCAGGTTATTGTCTGATCTTTTACAGGCATTGCCTTTCCCCCAGGGGCCTTGGAGAATTTTGTTGTTTCCTTCTCACATGCTCTAACCATCCTCCTGAGTACCCAAGCCTCTGTGTGCATGTCATCAGAGGGATCAAATTGATCTAGTGCCCTTCTTGACTCCTCAGTGCCATGCGACACCAGCGTTCTCAGCCATCGGTTTCTAATCTCTGGCGTTGGATTTGCTCTATCTAGGTTCGCGCCATATACCCCTTGAAACACGGCCCAGATGCGAGCTGCAAACGCGACAGGGTGTTCACCTTTTCTTTGATAACATTTTGTTAGCGCCTCCACTGGGTCCCCTCTATTAGCACCCATGACATTTAATACTTGTTCTTTTAAATCCTCATTTGTGCCTCTACCGAGTTTTTGTAACTCCGGTAGGGTGGAGTGTATGTGTGGGTGTAGACACATTATAATTAATTTTCTTTCTTCAGCATCATCTAAGCCATGTATTCCTCTCTGTTGACTGACCGCTTGGAACAGCTCCCTAGGATCATCCCCGGGTGCGCACGTCCCATTGTCTTTCGCAATATCCCTCAATTGCTGTACCCCCATTGGGGTGGAATATGTCATACGCGGGCCAGCTGCCACCTGACCATCTGCCCCTATCGCTGTCCTAGTGGTCACAAGGGGGGCCATGGGGGCCGATGGCTCCTTTGGCTCTGGCTCATATGCTGGTGGAGGATCCTCGAGTAGAGGGTCTCCATCATCATAACCGTATCTAGCCGCTTTGTCTGCTAACTCATTCCAATCTATGCCCCCTTCACCATTCTCACTTGCTTCGGGTGCAAAAGCACAGATTATACCTCTCTGTGTGGCTAGCTGCTCTTGCAGTCTGGCTATGTATTTTTGACACTTTGTGTGATCAGCTGTATTACTTCTCTTTTCCTGAGCTGCTCTCTGAATCACATTCATAGCAGTTTTTAAATCACTACATTGCTGCTTCCATCCTTCCACCTCAGCTTTAGCTGCTTGGGTTTCTCCCTCTCGCCTACTTTTTTCCATATCTAGTTTTTCACACTAACTGATATTGGTTCATATGCATCAAATCTTCACTTCTCTGTCCCTGCAAATTAGTTACTTTTTCATTAAGGCGGGCTGCCTCCTCACGGAGTTTTTTATTCTCTTCCTCTAGTCTGCTCATTTTTAGCCTTCTGTCGGCATTCTATCCATTCCTCAAGTAAGCAGCCGATAGCTACTGACTTCTGTATCTTTTTAAATTTCCTAGCTGACATCTTTGCTTGTGCAATCTTCCAAAGGGCTTCCCCTACGGGTTTTCCCTTATCACTAGTGTGACCAGCATACGCTCCGTATTGCGGCCACTTCGCTATTATGTATTTTTGGAGGAATCCTTTCCAATCAAAACAATCCGGGTCTCCAGGGTTTGGAGATTCCCTTTGTTTCGCCATCTTTTGTTAGTAGTTACAAATTAACCCCTAAGTTCCTGTTCTCTCTGTACTTTGCCAATTCGGTTCGGCTCGAGTCTCCCGCTGATTCAACGGAGAGATTTATCCTCGAGCCCACCGAGGGACACCAATTATGTTAACCGTGGAGCGGAGTCAACTCCCCCTTGTCCACAGCTACAGTTACTGGCTTAGTACAAAGAGGGGGAACTCAGTCCTTTCTTTAACTATCAATTTACTTTATTCACGTTGTTGTACAATGTAAGAATAAGGTTTATACACTTAGTTAGACAAAAACATACAACTCCAATTGAGTTATACAGTTAATAACAAAACTAGCTAGAATTCATAAGCACACCCACTAGGTTCCTCTGACCTTTCCCTCTCCTAGTCACAGAATACAAAGGATATTACCCGAAAAAGGGAGAGTTAACGCTGGCCAGGCGTTCCGTTCTCTCTCTCTCTTCTACGTCGTCACCGCGTCGCTCATGCAGGGTCTTCCGCTTCCACGATGGTTGATCTCCGGAGTTTTCGCTGGCCCTATGCCCAAAAAGCTCTATTCTTATCTTGTTGCTTATCTCTCCAAATCTGAGCTGTGTCTTTCCGGTTGGCTTAAGCTTCCTCACCTCGTTCACAGCTTCTCTTAATTGGCCCAGGCTCAAAGACCCCGGTATCACACCGTGTCCTAATAAGGCCCTTTTCCTGTGTCCTGTTCTTTGTCTTGTCCCATAAAGTAATTAGTTCAAACTGTTTTTTACCAGCACAGGCCAGTGTCCGAGCTCCAGGTTACTACAGGTCAAAGAATCCCAGCAGTTTGTAACTGATTCTGTGTTTCTTGCAGCCCCTGGCCAACAAAAGCAAATAGAATGTTGAACTATATAGACAAATTGTAGAATGTAAGTTAGAAGATACTAAGTTGAAACTGTAAACTGCTCTGTTTAGATTACACTTTAAATGTCCAAATTTAGCCATTAACGGACACGAGTGGTATTTAAGTCTGGAGGCACTTCAAAGGAGTGTCCTGGAGCATTAGAGGACAGGCTGGAGAACTTGAGGGTATTTGAGCCTCAAAAGGATATGACAAAGAAAAAACAATAAACAAGGCAGAAAGCATAATTATAGAAAGCCTAGAGGTATGAAGGTTCAATCTTGTAAAAGGTTAATGTGGCACTGGTATCAAAAGGCTGTTCTTCACATGAAGAGTGCTAAACACATGGAACAAACTCCAGGGCTAGAATAGATCAGCCAAAAGTAATTAAAGAAGCATGAGTGAAAGGGTGGGCAGTTGGTCCTTTCTGGATGGATGAGCTTTATATGGTTTAAGTAGACGTCCTCTTTTGGATCAATCTTGTGATTATGTGAAAGGTCACAGGATGGTGGAGAAGTAGAAAATGTCACATTAATATGATCTGAAGTGCTTGAAAAACGTTCAGCATCTTTATGCTTGTCAGATGACTTACTGGATTTTTCTTGGCAGTTACAGTTCCTGTAAACTACAAGAAAACACATTACAACTTGGGATGCAAAATCTTGCTTCAGATGGGTTAATCCTTAGGAAAATTTATTGACAACTTTTTTCTTATGTGTCATTCCATTCAGTTTGGTCATCTTGACACTTTGACCAGCTAGAGACAGAATGAGAGATGTATTTAAACTTTACTGTAAGTGACAGCTTATTTGCTTGGACAAAGATCCTTTGCACTTGGTAACCTACGCGTGGCGGTTAACGAAATGCATTTATGAGAGGTATTGTTTGAAAGAAATACAAAAATTTGCAATTATGCAGCATCTTTCACATTCTCAGGACATCCCAAAATGCTTCACAGCCATTGAGTTATGTTCGAACTCCAGTCCTCCTGTTTTGCAGGCAAGCATTAGGTCACTGTGGACAAACACAGCAACAAATTTCTACAGGGCAAGATCTCCACAAACAGCTCGTGAAATAAATGACCAGATAATCTGTTTTTAGTGATGCTTGTTGAGGGATGACTCTTGTTCAGGCCTCTGCAGAGAACTTCCCTCCTTTTTGAATAGTGAAGTGAGATCTTTTACACAGACCTGAAAGGAGATATTTTTACCGAGGTAATACTTCCTCATACTTCACCAAAATGGTCTCTTTGTGTGGTGTTTGAACTGGAAATAACTCACAGGGAGACTCTATTTAATTGGCCATGTTGTTTCCCTCCGTTATTCAGTACCCCTCCCAACAGAAAGGGTCGTATTACAATATAATCAGCTTTTACCGTGTAATACACTCCCCCACCATTTAAAAAAAATGATTACCTAACAATACAATATGACTCAACCAATCTCACCAATACCTTCAATTTATCAGTTTGGGTTGCATTTTTGTTTTTATTGTTATCACAACCAATACGTATATCATTGGTATAACCAGAGTAAATTACACACAAAAAAAATTCAGCAGTATGTGTATAACAAAAATCATCATTTGACAAGAAATAATGAAAAAACAACTTCCTTCCTGAAATAACACTGCATATGTTTATGCATCTTGTGCTTTGTGTAACATTTGTAGACACACTGTATCTAGCCACACCATTTCAAGTATTTCAACATACCATTTAGTCTAATGACCTTTTATTTGACAAAACAGAATAACAGAAAAACTTAAATAAAAGCAAAATACTGCAGATGCTGGAAATCTGAGCAGTTCTGATGAAGGGTCACTGACCTGAAACGTTAACTCTGCTTCTCTCTCCACAGATGCTACCAGACCTGCTGAGTATTTCCAGCATTTCTGGTTTTATAAATAATAAAAAAAAAACTTCAACTCTCTTGGAATGGGAAGTAGACTTATACTTCCAATTTCCCAGTTCCTCTTTAACTTCTTGCTTCCTACATACTCACAATTAACCTATCTGGCTTTTTTCTCTTTCTGTCTGGGTATCTTCTCCTATTTCCATTTCTATGGGCCTGACTGCTTTTTTTATTATTCCTTCATGGGATGTGGGGCAGTATGAGCAAGGCCAGCATTTATTGCCCATCTCTAATTGCCCTTGCCAACTGAGTGGCTTGCTAGACCATTTCAAAGGACAGTTAAGAGTCAACCACATTGCTGTGGGTCTGGAGTCACATGTAGGAGAATTTCCTTCCCCAAAGGATATTAGTAAACCTTTGTACAATAATTGATGATAACTTCATGGCACTATTACAGGTTTTCAATTCCACATTGCTTTATTTAATTCATTGAACTTAGTAAATAATTGAATTTCAGTTTCACTAGCTGTCATGGTGAGATTTTCACCCATGTCCCCAGGGAAAATGCCGAGGACTCGGGATTATTATTTTAGTGACATTACCACTATGCCACCATCACCCTCTAACAGTGCTGACTGTATCAAATATGAACTTTGACTTTGACTACTGGTTCAACCGAGGTTGGAGGAGTGTACTGTCTTTTCTAGTCCCACTTCTCCACAGGTCACAACATATATTTTTAAAATGTTTACCCAGTCGGTCAATCATATACTCTACACTTAATCCCAGAATAAAGTTCACCAGCCAGGTTTCTTTAATAAACGACAAAATCATCAGTTTATTATAAAAAACAGACTTATCCAGTGATGAAGCAAAGCATTAACACACAGATTGAAATATGAAAGTTCCTCTTTTAAAACCCCCACACACAAGCTCATACACACACTGAAAAAGAATAAAGACATTCTCTCTGCAGAGCTCTGCTAAAGAAAAAGACAAAAAAAAAAGATAATACTTTGGCCAAATACTTGCTAATTCTTGAAGAGAAGAAAAAGATATGGAAAGATGCCATTTGTCCCTTTTGGTCTGGCTTCCGAGTACACATTGACCGGTCACTGGGATCTTTTCCAGAGTAAATCTTTTCTACTTTCTCAGGAGAAACGTGGCATCATGGGTTTCAGTTACCACACTGAACACGCAGGGTTTTTTTCAACAACAGGAGGAATGAGATGAGTTAGGTGTTTTTTCCTTGTCAGGCTGATCTTCAACTGTCTTCAAAACTGTTCACACCCCAACTGAACTGAAAACAATATCCAAACCCCAAACAGAAAGTCAACCTCTTGACCTCCATAACCTTGACATGTGGCTTCTCTGTAAAAAATCTCCCCTTAGTCCAAGGTTCCTGTTGTTTTTTTATCTTAAGGCAGGCGATCTCCAGTAAAAGTTGTTTTTAGCAATCCTTGATTCTTCCAGTATATGTTTTCACAGTCAAGTGTCCTCTCAATGACTCCAGTGAAAAAAACGAAGTCCAGCATTTCTTCAGAATTCCAAATGGATCCATTTCCACAATTTAAATAGGAATCCTTATTTTTTTTAAAAATAGAAGTACTCTCGTAACACTACCAACTGCGCTTAATGTTTAGGCTGTGAGATTGCCTGATTAACTGTAATCAAAACTCCTGGCTCACTTTGGTCTACTGGTGGATTCTGTGATACCGGCAAGGTTTCTGTTTCTTTGTGACTTTCCCTTTTGACCTGACTTCCACTTGGGATTGTAGGAGAAATTTGCACTAAAGGAGGGTTATCATGCTCTCCTTTCATCAGATTCCCTCTCTGAAGCAAATGATCTACATGACACTGACAGAGTCTCCTCATTCTTCACGAGATACATGAATGTACCAAGTCTGTTTACAACAACTCCAACGACATACTTTACCTTACCACCTCAGTGGCTTTTCACCATGGCCTTCTGACCAGCAATGAACTCTCTAAGTTTCATGCCTGGCATATCATGACTCACCTTCACTTTGTCTTGCTTTTCTCTGATTTTGCTCTTGATATCAGGCTTAAGCAAACTAAACCTGTCCTAGGTGCGTGTTTAAACACTAACTCATAAGATGACAACCTGTTGTAGGCTGTGGGGTAATTCTGTAACAGAACATAAAATTGTTTAACTGTGTCAAAGGGAAACATGGGAATCACTTCCTAGCTTGTCACCTGGCAAATACTATTGCAAAGACCTACCGTTCAGTTATTTATGGAAATTTGTAAAGCCATATTTGTCTAATGCCTCTTTATTAACTCATGAGTGATGTTGCTCTGACTTCATTAATGTATGTGAACATATGCTATAGGCCTCTCCAAACCATCTTCCATTATGTGAGATAATACCACACCTGAATCTTGTGGTGAAGCAGAACATGCTAAAACAAGTGGTTTCCTGAAAGCATCAGTAGTCAATATTTTCTTCACTTCTTCAAGTGCTTTCTGGGACTCTCCAGTGGTTTCATTTTTGAGCAGTTCGTACAGTGGGGCAAATTTGTTAGCTAAATTAGGGATGAAATTAGAATAATACACAACAATCCCTATGAATGTTTGAAGTTCTTCTTAGTTCTCTGGTCTCTTTGCTTTCAAAATCCCCCTCAACCTTCTCCTGTGTAAGGTGGATACCTTTACCATCTGTTTGGTGACCCAGGTATGTTACTCCTAACACCATAAAGCAACACTTGTGCTTTTTTGCTTTGATGCCATACTCTTGAAGTCAATCTAGGACTTTGTTCAACCTTACAATGTGCTCTTCCTCTGTCTTACTGCAAATTAGAATGTCATCTAAGAAGCAGCACACACCCTTCATCCGACTTAGTATCCATTCCATGATGCTCTGGAAAACTGAGGGAGCAGTAGACACTCCAAATGGTAACCTTTCATATTGATAAAAACACTTTGAATGCTAAGCAATTCCTTGCTCTTGTCAGTTCATTCCAATTGCAAGTATGCATTTGACAGATCAATTTTACTCAATGCCCTCCCATTGGCTAAATTAGAAAACAAATCTTTACTGGTAGACAATGGAAAAGTATAATTTTCCATCACCTTGTTTGACATTAGCTTGTAATCTCCACAATCCTGAATGGACCCGTCTGCTTTATTAACTACCACAAGGGCGCAACCCATTCACTGCTCTTCACCTTCTTAATATACCCTGGTCTTTCTAATCTATCTAACTCTTCACTTACTGTTTCTAACTCAGTGTAAGGCACTGGTCCAGCCTTGCAAAACATCAGCTGTACATTGTCCTTTATCTTGACTTCATTTTTTTTCATTTCAATTATATCATTTGGTCATCCTGGCTCAAAACCCATTTTGTGTTCTCTCAGCACTTTCTCAATATCAGGCATACTGTTATTGATCCCTACTGTAAATAACTCAGCCCAGTTTAACTATATCTTCTGAAGCCAATTTCTTCCCATCAGGGAGATTTTGTTCCATCCAATTACATCCAATGGCAAATAATAGGATGCATCATCCACCGGCCAGGTGGTTGAAGTTTCAGTAGGGGACTACTTTGGGAATAGTGATCACAATTCTGTAAGTTTTAGAATAATCATGGACAAAGACGAGAGTGGTCCCAAAGGAAGAGTGCTAAATTGGGGGAAGGCCAACTATACCAAAATTCGGCAGGAGCTGGGGAATGTAGATTTGGAGCAGCTGTTTGAAGGTAAATCCACATTTGATATGTGGGAGGCTTTTAAAGAGAGGTTGATTAGTGTGCAGGAGAGACATGTTCCTGTGAAAATGAGGGATAGAAATGGCAAGATTAGGGAACCATGGATGACAGGTGAAATTGTGAGACTAGCCAAGAGGAAAAAGGAAGCATACATAAGGTCTAGGAGGCTGAAGAAAGACGAAGCTTTGAAAGAATATCGGGAATGTAGGACCAATCTGAAACGAGGAATTAAGAGAGCTAAAAGGGGTCATGAAATATCTTTAGCAAACAGGGTTAAGGAAAATCCCAAAGCCTTTTATTCATATATAAGGAGCAAGAGGGTAACTAGAGAAAGGATTGGCCCACTCAAGGACAAAGGAGGAAAGTTATGCGTGGAGTCAGGGAAAATGGGTGAGATTCTAAATGAATACTTTGCATCGGTATTCACTGAGGAGAGGGACATGACGGATGTTGAGGTTAGGGACAGATGTTTGATTACTCTAGGTCAAGTCGGCATAAGGAGGGAGGAAGCGTTGTGTATTCTAAAAGGCATTAAGGTGGACAAGTCCCCAGGTCCGGATGGGATCTATCCCAGGTTACTGAGGGAAGCGAGAGGGGAAATAGCTGAGGCCTTAACAGATATCTTTGCAGCATCCTTAAACACGGGTGAGGTCCTGGAGGACTGGAGAATTGCTAATGTTGTCCCCTTGTTTAAGAAGGGTAGCAGGGAAAATCCAGGTAATTATAGACCGGTGAGCCTGACGTCAGTGGTAGGGAAGCTGCTGGAGAAGATACTGAGGGATAGGATCTATTCCCATTTGGAAGAAAATGGGCTTATCAGTGATAGGCAACATGGTTTTGTGCAGGGAAGGTCATGTCTTACCAACTTAATAGAATTCTTTGAGGAAGTGACAAAGTTGATTGATGAGGGAAGGGCTGTAGATGTCATATACATGGACTTCAGTAAGGTGTTTGATAAGGTTCCCCATGGTAAGCTGATGGAGAAAGTGAAGTCGCATGGGGTCCAGGGTGTACTAGCTAGATGGATAAAGAACTGGCTGGGCAACAGGAGACAGAGAGTAGCAGTGGAAGGGAGTTTCTCAAAATGGAGACGTGTGACCAGTGGTGTTCCACAGGGATCCGTGCTGGGACCACTGTTGTTTGTGATATACATAAATGATTTGGAGGAAAGTATAGGTGGTCTGATTAGCAAGTTTGCAGACGACACTAAGATTGGTGGAGTAGCAGATAGTGAAGGGGACTGTCAGAGAATACAGCAGAATATAGACTGGAGAGTTGGGCAGAGAAATGGCAGATGGAGTTCAATCAGGGCAAATGCGAGGTGATGCATTTTGGAAGATCCAATTCAAGAGTGAATTATACAGTAAATGGAAAAGTCCTGGGGAAAATTGATGTACAGAGAGATTTGGGTGTTCAGGTCCATTGTTCCCTGAAGGTGGCAACGCAGGTCAATAGAGTGGTCAAGAAGGCATACGGCATGCTTTCCTTCATCGGACGGGGTATTGAGTACAAGGGTTGGCAGGTCATGTTACAGTTGTATAAGACTTTGGTTCGGCCACATTTGGAATACTGCGTGCAGTTCTGGTCGCCACATTACCAAAAGGATGTAGATGCTTTGGAGAGGGTGCAGAGGAGGTTCACCAGGATGTTGCCTGGTATGGAGGGCGCTAGCTATGAAGAGAGGTTGAGCAGATTAGGATTATTTTCATCAGAAAGACGGAGGTTGAGGGGGGACCTGATTGAGGTGTACAAAATCATGAGAGGTATAGACAGGGTGGATAGCAAGAAGCTTTTTCCCAGAGTGGGGGATTCAATTACTAGGGGTCATGAGTTCAAAGTGAGAGGGGAAAAATTTAGGGGGGATATGCGTGGAAAGTTCTTTACGCAGAGGGTGGTGGGTGCCTGGAACGCGTTGCCAGTGGAGGTGGTAGACGCGGGCACGATAGCGTCTTTTAAGATGTATCTAGACAGATACATGAATGGGCAGGAAGCAAAGAGATACAGACCCTTAGAAAATAGGCGACATGTTTAGATAGAGGATCTGGATCGGCGCAGGCTTGGAGGGCCGAAGGGCCTGTTCCTGTGCTGTAATTTTCTTTGTTCTTTGTTCTATTCCCCCCTAATACAAACTTGACCTACCACTGGGATGCTGTTATTGGAATAACTAGTGAGTTTCACACCAGTTTTGTGTAAGGGAATGTGACTTTGGGATTTATTGTACTCTCCTGAGATAACAGACACTGCTGCAGCTGTATCAATGATGAAAGTAAGTTATGAATCTTCTATTTTCATTTCTACTGTGGGTGCTGGAATTATATCTTCAGCCCTATTACTCTCACCTTGCACGTGTTGTTTTTGTAGCTCTCTGATGGAGTAGAACTCTTGTTCTGCTTGCTTGATAACATCAATTCCTATTTCCATATTGATCATATGTACATTCAAAGACTTCCAGGCTCCCAAACTAGCTTTTCATGTAGCACGATCTAGACCTGGTGCTTGACCGTGACATTGAGCATTACTGTTTCCTCTATTCCTGCATGCCATCCGGATATGACTGACTTTCCCATAGCGTAGCACTTTGACTGTTAATGGAGACATTAAGATGGTTTGTGACCACCCTTGCAACATAACATCTGAACTTCTGACTCTGAGATTGTATACTTGGCTGCCATGGACTGCTGGCTAGGAAAAAGAACTCCCTTGCAATTTGTGGCTAACTCTTTCTGCCATTTCCATGGCAGTGACCTCATCAGAGGCTCCCCCTCCATGCCAGTTTATTTGCTTTACTGAGCAGCTCAGCCTGGATTTTATTGTTCTTCAAGCCTTCCTCGAAATTCTGTCTAAGATTTATCTCTAAGTTCGCACCATACCCACAGTGGCAGAAAAGTTTCTTTCACTCATGAATGTAATCTACTGCAGACTCACTTGACAACTGTTTCCTTTGATGACCTGCAACACTCAGTGTGATTTCATTCTTAGAAGTTCAGAATCTCATTTATTTTAGTGTATCTCATAGTACTGGGGATCTGTCGGTCAACATTGGTTAGGCACTACATCGATGGCATCTGGCCCCATCATGGCGAAGAAGACATTAACTTTATCCTCATTATTTGCTGTCCTCCGAATGTTAAGCCTTTGTTCATAATTACTCCAGTCTTCTTTACCAGGGTTGAATTCCCCCACTGACTCCAAATAAGCTTTTTGTGGGTTTTTTTCATGCAACTACATACGTCGTTCACAGATCATATCTCCAGTAGTGCAAAAAAAAATGCAATAGCCTCCACCCTACTTACTGTACACTGACTCAGTGAGCTGTACAGGAACGCCGCATATGCACATGGAGAACTCTTTCTAGACTGCTCAAACGTCCTCAAATTTAACTTCAGGGGTTCCAAAAAGTGTCACAATGTTCTCCAGTCCTTGATTATTCCAATGAAAAGTTTTAAAAAATACATCCTTTCCTCATCTCCATCTTTCTGTGCTGTTTGGACTGGAAACAACTCACACAGATACTCTACTTGAATGGTCATATTGTCTCCCTCCTTTATTCATCACCCTTCCCAACAGAGAGGGCAGAATTATTCTTCCCATAGACCATGCTTCAATTATGTGCACAAGTTGGGAATTTTGGACATGACCCCAAAAACATCTAATTCAGAGGTAAGAACTTAGCACGGTGCTAGCACAGTGATCAAATGCCAAATGCAGGAAGACTGAATTGTTGATGATGGTCAGGTAATTACAGAATTGGTAGGGACATGAAGTAGTGACAGCCAAAACAGTAATAGAGATTGATGACCTAAAACTCTTTTACATCTCAGTGTATTAAAGAACAACCTACCATGAAATAGGTGGCAGTTATGACTTCTATTATCCACTTTGTACCCCAGATCTGAAGCACTAGAACAAAATGAAATGATATAGGAAAAGAATTTGTACTTAGATGACTCATAGGTCTTTGCTGAACTGAAAGCTACTTGCACAAACAACTGAGCATCTTTCAAAATTTGCATAAGCACTCCGAGTTTATGACAGTGTTGCTCTGCGAGATAAAAGGCAAACTGAAGCGAGCTTGGTGGAAGGGTCTTTGGGTCAAATTGCCTCTGGGCTTTTTATCTCTGTAAGTTGGCATTACAAAGAATGATTAAACATTTTGCAAAAATAATTGCAAACCACATTCATCAAGGAACAGGCTTTGCTTCTTTGTGTGAGTTATATGGACTGTCCTCAGCACAGCTCACAGCATTTTAATGATAACCAACGCTACTGATAGTTTTTACGTCTGGTTAATTGATAATTCCACATTTCAATTTACATCTAAAGAGACCTCATTTTAACATCATCTCCAGTGCCAGTGGTTTTATGGAACTGGGGTAGTATAATTAATTAAAAGTTCATTGCTATTTCTAGTGTTAATTTTGTATTTATATGATTCCTTCTTCCATTAAGTTTCCAGTAAAATGGCCACAAGTGTAACACTTGCCGCTTGATGTTGGAGCTTGCAGGAAGCTTGGTTGAATTGTCAAGCTGACGCAAGGAAAGTTATGAACTAAGGTGAACTGGAGCAATTATGAACTACAAAATGAATCGATGAACTAAACTCCAAAAGATGGACACACGTTTACTGCAGACAAGTTGGAGTAAGTAATCAAGTGACCTCTCCTATACTGCAAATATACATAATGACAGTTGGAGACTAAACCCATCATCATGTCTGGTCTAGTCCTGGGGAAGGCACATTAAAATGCTAACAGCCATTCAATGCTAAATAGTTCCTATCTTCAAGAATTGGATTGACAAAGGCCTTCACAGACAGGGAGACTCCAGATTCAAAGCCAAGATAATAGGTGGGACAGTACACCACTTTATCAAGATAAGACACCTTCAAACCCCATTGTGTAGCAATGGCCACATGTTCAAAGACATTGCATGAACACACCAGGGGAGAGCATCTACGGTCACCTGACTGAAACCAAGCTTGATAAGGTTTTTCTCTTAAAATAGAGTTCTCTGAAAGAATGAGACAGAAAGCCAGCCAGCAAGGAAGCTGAGAGATCCATTCCAGCCAGGAAGACCCTGCCTATAACATCTTTAAGCTACATAGGCAGAGGTGACCTTGAAAACTCCCCACGTGAGAAATCGCAACAGGATTCTCGCTACTGACTTTGACTGAATCTTAACCAGAAGAGTCTGCAATATTTCAGTGAACCAAGAAAAGGAACACCAGGCCCGCACCACTGTTAAAAGATTCTGCATGGAAAACCAAGGTGGTGCCAAAGCGGACTCTTTTTTACAACAATTGGATTTAAATGCACACTATCCTCTCATCTCTTCTTATGTCTGTGCATCTGTGCATGTGTGAGTTGGTGAGGTTTCAAATATTTTTCGGCTATTGTTTAATAAAAATTTATCTTTTAATTCTACAAAAAAAAAACTGTTGTTTGTCTATGTATTTGACCATTAAAACATTCAGGGACTAAAACAATATTTTAAAAAAAAAATCAGTGTCTACAGTCAGTTGACAGGTGAAAACTGGAAGTCATCAACACCATGTCCCCCCTGACCATAACAGAATCAACCACAGCCAAACTAACACAGATATATGTAAGAATCTTTCTCACTGTCTCCATCGCAAAAGCACTGGTTAAGGCAGAGCTGGAATAGACAGAGCACTAAGGTTTGTGGGTTGATTCCAAGATAGTGCTGAGATAGCCAAATTTCAATTGAGGCAGTAGCAGGGGGCATTGGGGGATCAGTGCCCATGAGTAAGGAAAGGAAATATCAGCTAGAATCCCTGCTCCTAAGTTATTTACAGTAATTCCTGTCGGAAGGTTCACATTGGATGATAGAATTATTCTGGATTATGACAAGGTCCCATGGTCAAACTTTCCCCTCAACAATCATTCCTTGGACTCACCCATGAAGACTGGCCATGTGGATGAGTCACTGCCCTTCAGCAGGAGATAGATAACAAATTGAAGGGACAAAAAATAACTTTGATGTCGGATGTTGAAATCTTAAAAAAAAAGACTGGATTTGTGAGTCACAAACATGTGATATTCTGAGATAAATGGATACAATCAATCAGGGGAATAGTGCAGCTCTTATCCAGAGCTCCAAATCACAGTGTACTCAATGATGCAACAACTGCAAGCATTGAAGAAACTTTGATGGATGCTGCACAGAGGCCAACAATCATCTCACGGCCAAGGTCACCACCGTGAATAATGACTGCTCAGGCAGATAGGCAGAGTACTTTCTGTCTCCCAAACTTTCAATGTGTGCACACTGTCACAGTGTTAATGTGGAGTGTAATGTAGCATTGCCTGATTGTAAAAAAGACAATTTGAAAATTAGAGACAATTAAGGCTGAAGATGTTTTTTTCTTCAAATTATTCTCCTGCTGTGATGACAATAGAAATGTAACATAATGTAGAAATGTAATTTTACAAAGTAGCCATTCAAATTTGAGTGGAGGATTTGTAATGTAAACAAGTAAACTGCAGCGTAGGGAAAATAATTTTGCAGAACTTATCGAAAAGATGAATAAATTTGTACTCTTGTGCTGTCATTCCACTTTAACATTTATTCAATGGGGCGAATGTTACAGAGCCCCGATGTCGGAAAGTGCCTCCAGTGGTGGCCCACCAAGTGATTCGATGCCAGGAAGACCTGGCACGATATTGCTGGCAGTGACAAGGCCTCGTGGCAGCCCCCCGGCTGCTCGGCGATGGAAGCCAAATCTAAATATGTAAATTAATTTAAATAAAGGAATAAATTACCTTCTCGCTCCCGCCCTCTGTTCCGGTGTGATATTGGTGCTGGTGGTCAGCACTCCCCATTTGGGGATCTGAGGCGGAACACTGGTGGGGAGGGGGAAGCAGGTAAGTTTTTCAGTGCGGGGGATGCGGCATCAATTTCATTTCATTGATGTAGAAGCTGGTGGAAGGGATAAAGTGTAAAGTTTATGAACTTTGGTGGGGGGGGGGAAAGAGTTTTGTGGGGTAGAGGGCAGGTAATTCAATTTATGGTTCCTGGGGGAGGTGGTGGGAGAGGGTCAGGATAATGTTATTTAATTTTTTAAAATCAATATACCTTTAAATATTTAAATTGAAATGTAGGGCTCGAGGCCAGAGACGGACTGTCCGCCCCGTCCATGTCATCGGGGTGCGTTCTGCCCCGGCTATTTAAACGTGCGGCTTGCATGGGCGGACTGCCATTGTTATCATCCGGCACCATAATCGGAGGCAGAAGTATAAATCTTGGCCCAATGTTATTTCTTTGTTAGACAAATTCAATGCTTAATTTACATTTAACGAATTAGTTTTGCCTTTTTTCCTCTGGTTGATGTTTCATTCCTATAAAAGAACCCGTCTCTCTAAAATGTTGTTTCTCATTGATCTAAAAAATAATCTATTTCTTAGCTAGTCAGGAGGCTAGTTTAAAGTTTGACTCCACAATGTCACTGCAGCAATCAGGTCCAACATTGGCTTCTAACGTTGAGTGCTACAAGAACTCAATAAGTTTTCTTGGTGATGGCCAGAAGCTCCTTGAAAATATCTGCTTTTGTTTTTCAATCTCGTACTGCATATAAATTTGCCGAGTATGTGTTGCTGAAACAGCAAAAGAGAATTGCATGCCTAAATCAAATAGAATTGAAATGCAGCAATGGCACGGTGCATCCATTTAATGAAATGGTTTATGCCCATTAGAGATGAGCGGCTCACCTAAGATATTGAAGAACAGAATCAGGAGGTAGACCTCTAATTCATTTTCTGACAAATGTCGTTAAATCGCCAGTATTAGTTTACCACTGTGCTGCTGCTGCCAGCAACTCATCACCCGTGGTCAAGAAACCTGTCCTTTGTTAATCATCATCCACTTGCTGATTAACTTTTTAAGCTATGAAGAGACACAGTTGGCTTACAAGGCAAAAAGTTACCACATCAGGTAAAGTGTAACTGCAGCAAAACAGAAACAGTGCAAACTCAAGATGGTGCGAGATTGCCATCTCAAAGTGACCCATTTTTGTATCCATTTTAACCGAAACTGCAGCAACATAAATTCTGTAGTGTTAAATGGTCCTAAGATGGTTTCAAACATTCCAGTTAACTCCTCTAATTCTCCCTGTGATAATTCAAAAGACAGGAAGATTATGCTTCAGTTTTATACAGGGCATTTGTGAGACTCCATATCTGGAGTACTGTATACAGTGTGATGAAAACCACATCCGCCAAGAATGAGGCATATTAATTTTGTCAGATGGAACATTAATTTTAAACTCTTACTGGACTAAAAACATGGCTGCATCTGCATTCTAAAAGAACAATGGCTGGAAACATTTGCATTCTAAGACGCAGTTGCTTGGAGAAGACAATAGAACTGCTCCCTGATTCAATCAATCCAAATGGATTTTGATCACCAGACATTGAGTGTGTGAAGGTCAGCATTCTAGCCCCCTACTGAGGATGTCTACTTAGTTTGAAAGAATCTACAAAATCTCGCCTGGCAGGTTGTCCCAAAAAAACAGAGCTAGTCACATGACTGGCCTGCTGGCCCAGGTTTGGTTTGAATTGTGTTCACAGAACATTTTGAAACTCCAAGTGAACTTGAAGAGAGAGCATCTGTCCCTGTCTCTCTCTCTCTCATGAAAAGCGGAAACTGCAACTGGATTTTAAGAAGACAGAAAACCATCGACACAAATTTGAAAGTGTGTACTAGGCCCTAACGAGATGACAAGATTGAACTGCAATCCAAGACTTTACATCAAACTCAAAAGACAGTAAATGAACTCCAGCTATTGCTTCAAACCTTTCCCCTTGATTCTTTCTCCTTTTCTGTCTCTGTCTGTGTATGTGTTTATCACATATGCATGCTAGCATGGTCATGTCACGTATTTTTAGTAGCTTTAACCGAATTAGAGTTTTAAGGTTAATAAACGGACACCTTTCTTGTTTAAATTTAAGAAAACATGTTTGGTTGATTTCTTTGCCATTACAATTGGAGAGCAGTGAACAAGGATTCACTGAGGGAAAGCTAAAAACATAGTGTTTTTAAAATGAAACTCTGTTAGGGCCACACCAGGAAAAGGCTGAGAGGGAACCCCTAGACCCTTTTTCACCTGGTCATAACAGAGGTTTGGGGTCTAGGTCCGGATATGACCCACAGACAAATGAGAAATTGGAAGTGGGAAGTCAAATTGATCCCGATCAAAAGGAGAAAAGATTTCAATACAGGTTTTCTTGTGGTTGTGTGTGCTAGAATATTAACATGTCTGTGACTGAAGCCAGTAACTCCCCAAGCCAGGGTGAAGTAACTTGGGATAAGTTAAAAGCACTGTCTGTAGAATAGTGAGAAAAATGGCTGTGCAGTGTGGGATCACTGTCCATGCAGAGGTTAGGAATTCTGAACTCCTAAGGCTAGTGGCCAACCATTTTTCCCTTGAATCTGAAGAAGCAGAGACAGGGTATTGCTCACAAAAATACGATTGGAACAGAGGAAACTTGAATTAGAAGACAGCGAAAGAGAGAGAGAGGACAGAAAAAGAGAAAGAACCTTCCAGAAGGAATGCAAGGAGAGACAGCTAAAGCAGCTTGAGTTAACTAGGGGGCAACAGAGAAACCACGGTGAAAGCATGGCCAATATGAAGGATCATAATTCAGGGCTGGGTACAGAATTGTTTAAATTTTCTCAACTGATCCCAAAATTCAATGAGGGAGACATGGCAACATTTTTTGTATCTTTTGAAAAGCTTGCAAGGCAATTAAAGTGGCCAGCGGAGACTTGGACTCGTGTTACAAAGCAAGTTAACAGGAAAAGCTCATGAGTTTTATTGCCTGTTGCCAATGAGAGTTCATCCAATTATGAACTGACAAAAAATGCCAATATCGGGCATATGAGCTAATACCAAAAGCCTATTGCCAAACGTTTAGAACCCTCAAGAAGCAAGCTGATCAAACTTACTTGGAGTTTGAGAGAAGTAAGCATCTGGCTTTTGACCAGTGATTAAGAGGTTTTAAAATTTCAAAGAGGGTAATTTTCCTCAAGAATTTAAAAACTCTTTCCCACTCTCCATAAAGACACATGTAGAGGAACAGAAAGTTCATAGAGCCAGGCAAGCCGCAGTTAAGGCAAATGAGTTTGCTCTCAACTATTAGTCACCCCAGGGAAAAACCTTTCCTAGTCACCCCCAAAAATCTGAAAAGGACAAAAGGTGGGAAGATGATAGAAGCTTAAGCAGTCCTGGGAGAGAAAGAAAAGCAGGAGACACAGGGGGCCCTTCTCCAGCCAAAAAGGATAGTGCTGTAAGTAGGAGTGAGACACGGAGACCTGTGTGCTTCCATTGTAATAAAGGAGGTCATCTAAGAGCTGACTGCTGGAAACTACAGGGAAAGCCTGTAGGGTTAATCAGGAAACACCTGCTCAGTGAAGGAGAAAGAACCCTGATGGAAAGCACAGCTAAATAAGCTGTGGGCTTAACTGCAGCAATAGTAAGACCCAGGAAGCATATTGCAGTAGGTGCAAGAAAATTTAATAGGATTCCTGAAGCTTATCAGGATTTTGTGTCTGACGGAAGAGTAAACCCATACCCCTTGAGTGGGACAAGCAAGCCCATAGTAAACCTTAAGGACACAGGGGCCACCAGATCCCTTTTACTGGGAAAAGGCCTGACCTTTCCCCCAGAGAGTTCAGTAAACACCAGAATGGTGGTAAATGGTATTGGAGGGCAATGTATGCCCATACCTTTACGTCGGGTGCACTTGGAGTGCGACCTAGTTTCAGGACCGGTGACCGTAGGGATTGTTCTTAGTTTGTCTGTGGATGGATTGACCTGCTCCTAGGTAATGATCTGGTGGGGGTGGAGATGGTAGTCCTCCCAGTAGTGAAAGGGAGACCGCAGGAGGTCAGGGAGACAGAGCAGTGGCAGGAGACGGTCCCCTACAGTTCACCTGCTTGTGAGGTGAATCGGGCCATGACCAAACCAGCTCCCTCAGAGGGGACTGAATTGGCACTGCAGGCAGATGACCATGATGTCTGTCTGTCTGAGACTTTCTTTGGAAAATTAGAAGACCCAGGGAATGAACTAAATGGATCTTCCCTAGCTGAGGCACAGCGAGTTGACCCAGTATTGAAAGAGTTAACACAGGCTGCCCAGTCTGAAATTGGAGCAGAGGGAGTCCCTGATTGCTACTATTTGAAGAATGAGGTACTGATGAGGAAGTGGAGTTCTCCTCACAGAACAAGGAGTGGATAGTAGTTAGTGGTGCCGCAGAGGTACCGGAGGGAAATATTAAGAATGGCCTATGAGATTACAGTGGCTGTACATGTCAGTATACGAAAAACCAAAGCCTGCATAAGAGTTTGACTGGCCAAAACTCCAGAACGATGGAGTACTGTAGGAGTTGCCACATGTGCCAGGTTGAGGGGAAGCCCCAATCTACAGGGAAATCTGCACCCCTACGTCCTGTACCAGCATTTGGAACACCCTCCAGCAGAGGGCTGGTGAACAGTAAGTGATCCCTGCTGAGAACAAAAGGGGATGGACAGGCACAGGGCTGGCAAAAGATTAGAGAGGAAAGGGGAAAAAGGGTCATAAAGGACAGGTTAAAGGAATCCCTGTAGGTTTCCCAAATGAAAACCACTACTGACCAGTTAGCCAAACCCAAAAGGTTGTAAAAACTAGACCCCACGTTCTCCTATGTAAATGCAGACACCAGAAGCACCACACAGCATTTACAGATGCCTGCAGGGACAAAGAAATTCCTCAAGAGGGCAGGGAAATTGTGAGGGTGATGCCTCACCTAGTTGAAGTGTCGCAGGGGAATGCAGTAGAATCTGGACAAATACCTGCAAGCAGGAGTGTCCCAGAGGACAAAGGGAAGATTAGCAAAGAATCATCCCCCACAGTCAAGAGAAAAGGAACCAAACATCCGCTAAGGTGAAAATCCCTTGCATGACTCATCAAAGCACTGAAAGGGAGTGCAGAATGGATCCATCCACTACTGACTCTCATGAGCAGAACTCCAACTGAGGGCTAATTAAATCTAACTCTCCCCCTGCAGACCTCAACAGGAACAACGACATCCTAGGTAGTCATGGAAATGTCCAAACTGCAAACCTCCCCAGAAATCACATGTTTACTGGAATGCCCATTCCCAAACCATTGCAGGCTGATAGTGAAGAAACTTCAGACCCTTTTGGGGCAACATATAGCTAGACCCACCTCAAAGGAAAAGGTGCAGTTTATAGCAGCACTGTTACAAAGGAAAGACAGGTGGCAACAATTTTTAGGATTTCTGAATGAATTAGAAAAATGCATCTGTGTTTTCCTGTACTTACTCTTCTGTCTATTCAATAATGAAATGCTCTTCTAAAATCACATTTCATTTAGCTGGATGTGGAGGTGTGATGAAAACCACACCTGCCGAGAGTGTGGAATACTAATTTTGTCATATGGACTATTAATATTAGACCCTTACTGCACTAAAAACATGGCTGCACCTGCATTCTAACAGGACAGTGGCTGGAAACATTTGCATTCTAAGAGACAGATGCCTGGAGAAGACAATGGAACTGCTCCCTGATGCAATTAACCAAATAGATTTTGATCACCAGATATTGAGTGTGTGAAGATCAACATTCCAGCCCCAGACTGAGGATGTCTACTAAGATTGAAAGAATCCACCAAACCTCGCTGGGCAGATTGTCCCGAAAAAATCAGCTGGTCAAATGACTAGCCTGCTGGCCCAGGTTTGGTTTGAATTGTGTTCACAGAACAGGTTGAGATCAGACTGCAACTAAACTTGAACAGAGAGCATCTCTCCCTGTCTCTCTCTCTCTCTGTCTCCCACGAAAAGCAGAAACTGCAACTGGATTTCAAGAAGACAGAAAACCATTGAAACAAGTTTGAAAGTGTTTACTGGGCCCCAACGAGATGGCAAGATTGAAAGGCAATCCAAGAATTTGCATCAAATTCAAAAGACTGTAAATGGATTCCAGCTATAGCATCAAACCTTTCCCCTTGATTCTTTCTCCTTTTCTGTCTCTATCTGCATGTGCGTTTATCGCATATGCATGCTAGCATGGTCGCATCACTTATTTTTATTACTTTAAACGAATTAGAGTTTTAAGGTTAATAAACGTACACCTTTCTTATTTAAATCTAAGAAAACATGTTTGGTTGATTTCTTTGCCATTACAATTGGAGATCAGTGAACAAGGATTTACTGAGGGGAAGCTAAAAACACGGTGTTTTAAAAATGAAACCCTGTTATAACCAAACCAGGAAAGGCTGAGAGGGAACCCTTAGACCCCGTTGTCACCTGGTCATAACAACAGTTTTGGTCTCCTTATTCAATGAAAGATGTAGATGTGTTGGAAGCAGTTCAGAGAAGGTTTACTAGACTAATACCTGGAATGGGTGGGTTGCCTTCTGAGGAAAAGTTGGACAGGCTAGCCTTGTATCCGCTGGAGTTTAGAAGAGTAAGAGGTAACTTGATTGAAACATATAAGATTCTGAGGAGTCTTGGCAGGGTGGATGTGGAAAGGATGTTTCCTCTTGAGGGAGAATCTAGAACTAGGGGTCACTATTTAAAAATAAGGGGTCGCCTATTTAAGGCAGACATGAGGAGAAATTTTTTCTCTCAGAGGGTCGTGCGTTTTTGGAACTCTCTTCCTCAATAGGTGGTGGAAGAAGTGTCTTTGAATATTTTTAAGGCAGAGGTAGGTGGGAATGTTGAGTTGAGGTTACAATCAGATCAGCCATGATCTTGTTTAATAATGGAGCAGGCTCGAGGAGTCGAGTGGCCTATTCCTGCTTCTAATTCATATGTTTGTATGTATGCTTGTATGCAGAGAAGCCACAGAGTCTTTTCTATCCACTCGAGAAAGCAGACTGGGCCTCAGTTTAATGTTTCATTCAAAAGACGATGCCCCCAACAGTGCAACACTCTCACAGCATTGTGCTGGAGTGTCAGCTTAGATTTTGCACTCAAGTTTCTTGAGTGGGGTTTGAACCCATGTCTTTCTGACACAAGAAGTGAGAATGCCACCACTGACACTCATCTCATGAAAATGAAATCCTTCTATTTGGCCTTGAGAATTGTGAAGATTATGTATTTTATATTCTGAAATATATGAACAAAGGTTACACTGTACAGGTAGCATCCTAATATCTACAAAAACATTGTTTACTTAATAGGCTGTTGTGTTTTTCAGCAGGAACCATTTCTGCCTATGTGTTGATTCCATGATTACCTTGTTTTTGCAATTTTGTGTTGTAAAAACTCACCTCCTTCCATCGCATTGTTTTTGAAATTGTGTCCTTGCCATTATTTATGCCGCAACTAACTGCAAAAAGAGATGATCTGCTCATACATTTCATTGCTGTTTGCGGAACCTTGGTCAGTGTCTTCAGGAGAGATGGGGAGAAAATTGGTTAATTTCTTGCTTAACTCCACAAAAAATGTAAAAATGATCACAAACTACATGCAACAGTGATCTATATACTTTCTCATCAGAAATGATACACAACAAACCCTTTGGGTCAAACAAAACTGCATAAAAACAGTTTTCAATGTACACAGTATCAAAAATTACAACTTCTTTGGAAATAAGCAGAATTCTAATATACACTTCTAATGATTTGTACTTTAAACCACAAACTTAATTTTTTGCTGTATCTGGGATTAACACAGTACTTCCACTAATCTGCTACCTTCCACTTAAAAGTTATCAAATTTTCATTGGTGAAGCATACATTGACAGTTATGTATACATGACACAGTGGTGTATGCACAGAAAGATCAGTGTGTGATTGATTTTGAATGTATGAACTATCGTAAAGGTGGTACATAGATTGTTGGAAAGGAAGTATGGCTACTTTCTATTAAAGAATAGACTTTCAAATGCATGGACATAATGAAGTTGAAGGTTTTCAATTTGTAGTCTCTACAGAGAAACAGTCAGTTATCAGGTGTCCACTTGAGCGGAACTGATTGTAATTCTGCTGAGCGACAGAGACTGGGATGACAATTGATCTTACGACACTCCTCACCCTGTTTGATTGATGGCATTATTCAGTCAGAGGCTTGATGACAGGACACACATAAAAAGAATAGAAGCTGAAAGGAATGCCACCACTTAAAGTAGAATCTTCTCTTCTTCCCGTCATTCAGATGAGGCATTAAACCCAGGATCCACCTGCCTTATCAAGTGGACATAAAAAAATCCTACTGCAGTATTTTGAAGAAGAACTGGAGAGTTATGCTTGGTGGCCTGGCCAATATTTATCCCTTAACCAATGTAACTAACACAGATACTCTGGTCATTATCACATTGCTGCTCATGGGCCCTTGCTGTGCACAAATTGGCTGCCATGTTTCCTGTATTACAAAAGTGACTACATCTAAAAGGTAGTTCATTGACTGAAGTGTTTTGGGCACATTAAGGTCATTAAAGGCTCAATGAAAATACAAGTTCATTCTATCTTTCCTCAAAATAAAGGAAGTAATGTTGAATTTGTAGAAGACATTGGGCCATAGTTGCAATATTGTTCAGTTCTGGGCACCCTATTATGGAAAGAATAATAGGCGAGTCGAAGAGACTTAGCAGTTGGCAGGAAAAAAGACAGAGGCGCAAGGGGAGAGCCAACTGTGTAACAGCCCCGACAAACAAATTTTTCTGCAGCACCTGTGGAAGAGCCTGTCACTCTAGAATTGGCCTTTATAGCCACTCCAGGCGCTGCTCCACACACCACTGACCAACTCCAGGCACTTACCCATTGTCTCTCGAGATAAGGAGGCCAAAGAAAAAGAGAATTATAACCATGGAAAGGGTATATTGCAGATTCACTGGACTGATGCCAGGATTAAGAGGTTATAATTATGAAGAAAACCTCCAAAAAAAAACTGGGACCTTTTTACAGAAACAGGGAAAGTTAGAGGGGATCTAACAGTGGTTGTAAAGCTGTAAAAGGTTTTGAGATGGTAAATAGGGAAATGTCATTTAGACTGATTAATGAATCAGTGACACAGCAATCAGAATCAACACGAGAAAAATTAATGAATTGAGAACTTAGAAGCTTTTTTTACTTATAGAGGGAGGTTAGAAGATGACATTTTTTACCACAAGAAACTAGTAAGATAGAGATTATAACATTTAAAGGGATCTAGATAAATATTTGAACAAGGTTTAATATAAAAGGATAGAGGGAAGAGACAAGGAAATAAGGTTTCAGTAATTCTGGTTGAAGAGCTAAAACTAGCCCTGGGATCAATGATCCCCTTCTATCCTTTAACCTCTGGAGCTCTACTTTATGAATGGCAGCTGAAGACGTGGCCTAGAAATATATTAGTAGTATAGGTTTAGCCTAGCCCGTTCTCCTTTTCCTTTTTCCACAAGAATCTGCTTTCAGGCAGATGTTTGGTTCATCTCCTCACCATATTACTCCAATTCATTTTTGAAGAAAAGCAATTCTCCGACATGCTTGATATTGAGGAGACCTGGTTTATTTCAGACAGAAGCAAGAACGAAATTTCCACCATAGACTAAAGTGCTTTTCTCTTCCTGCATTCATTTTATTGGCAAAGTTAAAGTTTCACAGCAGCATTTAATCGATATTCCTTGAATATCAACAGATTTGCTCACGTTTCTGATCCTCATCTTGCGTCTCTCCAGGAATGTTCATGCTTATAAGCTTGTAATGGTGATTCTTGTCATAATCCCCTCACATTGTTTCGAGAGCAGCAATAACACTTTATGATGAATTAAAATGAGAGATTTGAGAGGTTTTCCAGGCTGTCTAGAAGCTTGCCCTTGTGAGTCATGATGAAAGATATGTGATGATAATTGCCGTTCTTTCTGCATGTTTCCTATTTTGAGAAAATTGTCATAACTGAGGAGATCCAGAATCCATGAGTTGGATGCTGTTCTCCCCCAAACGTTGGCTTCTATGGTGGGGGAGGGCCTGAAGTTGGTTCCGGATGAGGCCCGGCATGGACCTCGATGCCAGGAGAACCCGATCCTCCTGGCGGTGGGTGATTTATTTATATTTATTTATTTAGAGATACAGCACTGAAACAGGCCCTTCGGCCCACCGAGTCTGTGCCGACCAACAACCACACATTTATACTAACCCTGCAGTAATCCCCTAATCCCTACCATCTACCTACACTAGGGGCAATTTATAATAGTCAATTTACCTATCAACCTGCAAGTCTTTGGCTGTGGGAGGAAACCGGAGCACCTGGCGAAAACCCACGCAGTTACAGGGAGAACTTGCAAACTCCGCACAGGCAGTACCCAGAATTGAACCCGGGTCCCTGGAGCTGTGAAGTTGCAGTGCTAACCACTGCGCCACTGTGCTGCCCCAAGGATAAGCACCCAACGTGGGGCATGAACCCACGACCCTGGGATTAAGAGTCCCATGCTCTACCGACTGAGCTAGCCGGGCACTCAATTTAAATATTCAACTGAATAAAATTTGTAGAAAACATTGGGTCTGCAACCCTATTTCCTGTCTCCTCCCTCTATCCTTTTATATTCTACCTTGTTCAGATATTTATCTAGATCCCTTTAAATGGCAAATTTAAATAGACTTACCTACAATCTTGAGAGCCCGCTGTGATCTTGGGCACAGCGGCCAGCACTCCCGTGCCTTCAGAAACGAGGCGCACACTGGTGGGGAGGGGGTAAGTTTGTCAGTACAGGGGGCGGGAACGGGGTCAAATAAACGTAATGGGTGTCGGGGATGGCAGGAAGGGTTGAACCTTAAACTTTGGGCAGTTTGGGGGGGGGGGAAAGGCAAATAGTTATTGTTATTGGGGGTGGGAAAGGCATGTTAGAAATGTATTTATTTAATTTTGGGGGTAGGACTTTAAAATTTTAAATTGGGCGGCAGGGCTGTCTGCCCTTTAAAATGGCACTAGTGCCTATGCACAGGCAACTGATGCCATTGCCAGGGGTGGACAGCCCGCCCATCCACGAGATTGGCGGTGAGCTCTTAAAATCCAACCCATGAGTTACAGCTATTGCATTTCTGAAGAGCTGACTGTTGTGAAGTTTGATTGAAATTTGGTTTATTTGCCAAGGATGCTGATGAAAAATGAAAAAAAGTAATTAATACGAACGTTAATATTAAGAGTGCTTACTGATTGTCACATTATATTCCTCTTTTCAGTCAGAACTAAATGTACAGGGCAGAATCTTCCTAGTTCCCAGGGCAGGCTTTGCAATGTATTGGTATAATATGCTAATTATATGATGAAATGATGATGTCATAACATAAATAAACACTTCCTTGAACTGACCGTGCTTGGTGCTCATCTTGTCTGTTAGTGCCACCCAAATATATCACAGAAAATAGTGATGAGGATGAGATAAAAGTCTGTCAAAATAGGCAACAAATAGCTGCAGGGACTACAGTGAACAAGATCAGCCAGCTTCTGATGACATACCTATTTAGATGGCAGAGATTTTGGATGGTTTGTGCAAAGCCTGAGCCTCAAGCTGTCTCCTCGGTTGAATGGGATGTCGCAGTGTCTTAGTGTGCATCGGATTCAAAGTGCTCTTTTGGGTAAGAGAATATTTCCACCACAACTAGACTGGTTTTAGATGTCACTGTTATGGATAGCGCAATACAGTATTTACTAAGTTACTCTGAAGTTGCAAACAGGACAATATTGCTGCACCCACAGGATACACCACAAGGCTAGGAACAGATGTGAGGACTCGAGAACCATTCAGTTCATATATTGAAAGAATGGAAATGTTTTTCAGAGCTAATAACATTTCTGAATTGGGCGGCACAGTGGCGCAGTGGTTAGCACCGCAGCCTCACAGCTCCAGCGACCTGTGTTCAATTCTGGGTACTGCCTGTGTGGAGTTTGCAAGTTCTCCCTGTGTCTGCATGGGTTTTCTCCGGGTGCTCCGGTTTCCTCCCACAGCCAAAAGACTTGCAGGTTGATAGGTTAATTGGCCATTATAAATTGCCCCTAGTATAGGTAGGTGGTAGGGAAATATAGGGACAGGTGGGGATGTGGTAGGAATATGGGATTAGTGGAGGATTAGTATAAATGGGTGGGTGATGGTCGGCACAGACTCGGTGGGCCGAAGGGCCTGTTTCAGTGCTGTATCTCTAAACTAAACTGAACTTGAAGGTGATAGTGGAAAGGTTAAGACTCAGAATAGGCAATTCTTGAGCACAGAAAGCAATTTTACTAACGGAAATTGGCCTTGAAGTGTATAGAACACTAACAAGACAAGAGATGTACCATTGAAAACGATCAAGTTGGAGGAACATTTCAACCCTAAGTCACTGGAGATAGCAGAAAGCTACAAATTTAGGATCAGAAATTGGAAAAGTAGTGGAACAGTTGGTGTGTATATTGTGACACTGAAGAATTTGTCACCACATTGCAACTTCGGCACTTTCTTAGACCGTGCATTACGAGACAGATCTGTTTGTGGATTGGCGGATGAAAGAATCCAATTAAACACACAAAATTTTGCATTTGAGCTATCATGTAATATTGCTCTTTCTATCAAAGTGTGCTCAGGAATTTTGTCCTATGCCAGTGACTAATACATCTCTGTCCACAGCCTAAAGTGGAGAGTCAGATGAGTGCTGGTGATAGCAGTTTAGTGTGTTCTTATTGCTGTAAGGGCAACCACATGGCACAAGCATGTCAGTATGGAAATGCCACATGTTTGAATTGTTAAAAGAAACGTCAAATTGCAATTGCTTGCCGAGCGAAGGCCAAAGCAGTTTTAAGAACTCTTTCCAGTGGTAATGGCAAATGGCGATGTCACAAGGGTGGAGCTCATAATCTTGAAGTGAATCCAGCATGCCTACGTGAAGAGGAGCTAGGGCTGTTCAGCATTTATGCCACTAGCAATCACACAAATGACAGAGACATTTGTACAAAGATGTTGGTAAAACAAAAGTACATCAACATGCTCATCAGTACAGCTGCAGATTTCTCCATTATGAGCAGAAATATGTATGAGAGCAAATTCAGTGACGTATATCTAGCTGAGAACTGAGTCCACATGTTAGAAACATGTAGGCAAACAGAGTGCAATGTCCAATATGAGGGCCAGTCCCTCAAGTTACGCATTGTTGTAGTGAGATCTGTCAACAAACCAATGTTAGTAAGCTGAAGTTAAACTGGAAGCATGTTTTCCAAATTGAGATGACCAAGAAACTTGATGAACTATTGAATAGTTACAGGAACATTTTCAGGGATAACTATGAAAATGCACATCCAAAGTAGGCCTGTTATCGCTGATGCACTGTTGCGTTTGCTGCATGAGGGCTCAGAAGTAGGCTGTGAAGGTGCAATCTTCACAATAGGAGTAGTAGATGATGATTTTCCAATCACTGCAGTATAGTGTAAGGCTAGGCTGGTTCTTTATGCTGTCAATACCCAGGTTGAATAGGAACTAAGGAAACTAGAAAGGAATGATGTGCTAGTGAAAACTGACCATACTGATTGGGCAATGCCAATTGTAGTAGTGTTCAAGTCTGACAAAACTATAAGACTATGCATGGACTACAAAGCCACAATCAGGCAGGCAGTGGATAATGAGCAGTATCCATGACTAACCTCTCAGGATTTGTATATGGAGTTAGCAGGATCCAAGCTATGCACAAAATTGGATTTGTCCTATGTTAATGCACAGCTCAATGGGGATCGAGAGAGTCAGCAGTATCTCATGATAAACACTCATATGGGATTATATTCCCTACACGAAACTGCCCTATGGTGTGAAATCTTCTCCAAATATCTTCCAAGCTACAATGGATAAGATTTTGCAAGGAGTGCTGTATTGCTTGGGTAATCAGGATGAAGTGTTGATCGTGGCCACAACAGGGGAAGAGAGACTTGAAGTGTTGGATGCAATGTTGAAAAGTCTTAATGATCACAATGTGAAGTTGAAAAAGAGCAAGTGTGCTTTTGTGCAATCTGAGGTAGTGTACTTTGGCCTGAAAATCAATGAAAAAGGATTACAGTCAGTGAATGCGAAGATAGAGGCTATAGTTAACACTCCTGAGACAAAAGATGTGTCTGAGCTTAGATCTTTTCTAGACATGGTTCAATACTACTGTTGATTTCTGCCTAAGCTTGCAACAGTGTCCATTACATGAGTTGTTGGAGAACTATGCTAAATGGGAAGAAGATGCTTATAATGCATGTAATAAAAGTTTGATAAGAGAAGCACTACTCATTTATTACAACATGGATGATGGTCAAAAGAAGCCCATAGCAGTTGCATCACATACCCTGATCAAGAGCAAATGCAACTATGTGCAGATAGAAAAGGAAGCACTTGGAAACTTCTTTGGAATCAAAAAGTTTCACCAGTTTTTGTTGGGTAGAAACTTTATGCAAGTAACAGATTATAAACCCCTAATAGATTCTCAGACCAAAGTCTGCAATAGCAACAATGGTAGCAGTGTCGAGGAGGCAGTGGTGGGAGGTACTTCTATCACAGCATGACTGCGACATCGAATAACGCTGTTCAAAGTAGGCCTGTTATCGCTGATGCACTGTCGTATTTGCTGCATGAGGACTCAGAAGTAGGCTGTGAAGGTGTAATTTTCACAATAGGAGTAGTAGATGATGATTTTCCAATCGCTGCAATTGTAATTGAAACTGAAACTCAGAAAGGCTCAATGTTGAAACAAGTTTACAAATAGATATTGAATGGATAAACAGAATTTGACAGGTGTACAGTTGAGGAACTTGTTCAACAATCAACTCAATGAGTTGTCATGTGAACAGGACTGCCATCAGTGGGGTCATAGAGTGTTGGTACCTAGTTCTTTGAGAGATAGAATTTTAGCAGAACTCCAGACTGAACACATAGGAATAGTCAGTACGAAATCCATAGCAAGTGATTTTGTTTACTGGTCTAGTCTAGTCAGTGACCTAGAATCATTGGTTAATATCTGCCAAAACTGTAAAAATAAGGCACCTAAAACCCCTTTACAGTGGTGATCGTGGTCGACTCGGCCATTTCAAAGACTGAATGTAGACTTTTGTGAGACAGAAAATGTAATACTTATTGATAGCCACTCAAACTGGATTGAAATGAAGCATGTGAGTCAAAACACAATGCTGAATGGACAATGGATGAATTAAGGTCTATTTTTGTTTGTCACGGACTATTAGAGGAACTTGTCTCAGATCATGGTCACTCAATTTCATTCTGTTCCATTCCAAAATCTCATGAAGCAAACTGTATCACTCATATCCATACTCCTCCTTATCATCTGGTATCAAATGGAGCAGCTGAGAGATCCATGAGGATAGTTAAAGATGCAGTCAAGAAACAAGTGCTACTTGGGGAATGTTCAAATTTCAGTATGAAACAGCAGTTAGTCTAATTTCCTGCTGAAGTGTAGAACAACCTCACACTCTACTATTGGATATATATCTGCTGAACATTTGATTAAGAGAAGGTTAAGAATGTGTTTGAATCTGGCACTACCTAACTTGACTGCTAAAGTTGAACAGTTCACCCAGACAGCGGTGAACCTGTGGAATTCTCTACCACGGAAAGCAGTTGAGGCCAAATCATTAAATATATTCAAGAGAGAGTTAGATATAGTTCTTAGGGCTAATGGGATCAAGCGATACGGGGAGAAAGCGGGAACAGGTTACTAAGTTTGGCTGATCAGCCATGATCGTATTGAATGGCAGAGCAGGCTCAAAGGGCCGAATGGCCTACTTCTGCTCCTATTTTTCTATGTTTCTATGTTTCCAAATGTCAATTTGATGCAAACAAAAAAGAATGAAGTTTCAAGTGGAGTGAGTGTGCTCATGTTTTGTGTCCCCCTCACAAGTCACACCAATGGGATGTGGGAAAGGTAATGGAAGTGTCTGGAACCAAAAGATAATTGGTTGAGATGGATGGAAGCGACAAAGATCCATGTGGATCACATGATCCCAGCAAGGGATGAACCAAAACATGAGCATGATCCACTTGATCATGAGCTCATGTCACAGTTCAAGCCAGTTCAGACTGCAATATCTGAAGTATCAATTTTTGAGAGAGGAACAAGATCTGAACCTAAACCAAACAGTCCAAAACTTGACTCTATACCAAAACCTGGAAGAAGATCAAGAAGATTTTGTAAACCAGTTGTTAAACTTAATTTGTAGATATAGTTCATGTACTATACTGGTCAGTTTGCTGTTAACATTAAATGAGGACAGTAGACTTTGGGTCAAAGTAACAGGAGTTTATATACAGGGGTCTTACCTCTAAGGCTTCTACGTTAACACTGAACAACACGAGGTTCAAACTCATGACATCACATCCTGGGATGATGCTTAACATCTACATACATAATCTACCCAGCAACAGCTTATGTACATTATACTACAGTTCATTGTAGAGTAAACACATTTCTTTTGAAAGGGGAAGCAGTGGTATTTGTATAACATACTAATGATTTGATGTCATGACATCAATAAACAGTTCCTTGAACTAGCTATGCTTGATGTCCATCTTGTCTGTTGGTGACACCCAAATATATCACAGGCTTGGAGGCCGGACCAAGAGGAATTTCAGAGATACAAGCGTCGGGTCAGGGGTCAGATGCATTCCCACCTCCGGGTGATCTTCCCGGAGGCGGGTAATCACTGGCAGAGTCTACCTGCCTGCCAGTGGCAGGTAGCCAATCCACATAATTAACTGCTCATTTGTGAACTGATTGGGAATGCCACAGGGATCTTCCTGGTGGTGAATGTGCCTTTCACTGAGGGCCAAGCCCAGCAAGTGCCTGGAGGTGGCTTTCCAACAGCTGACCTGGTTTGCCCGCGAGCCTCCCTGCTCTAACCCGGAGCTACAGGTTTCAGCAGGTCACAGCTGCTGCCCCCGGCCATCCTATGGAAGGATTTCCCCTTCACAGGGGTGGCCTGGCAACAGTGGGAACCGTTTATTTCAGTAAAGTAGATACGTCTTCAGACAGTGCCTCAGGATGGAGGCACCCTCACAGTTCCCATCCTGCAGCATTTGTGCCCACCTCTGGCAGTGGGGCTGCCATCCTTCCAAGGCTGCAGGCCCTCTGATTGGACCTGCAGCCTCAAGAACCCACCTAAGGATGGCAGACCTGGAGGCAGCCTCTTAATTGGCCACCTCCAGGAAGATCTCCCAAGTGATGCCCTGACAGCCTGAGTGGGGTTGGAAGCTGGAAATGGTCCCGATTCACGCTCAGATTCTAAGAGCATAAGATTCCACCACAATGTCTATAAGAAAGTTGAATTATTTGTAATTATATTTGCTATTTATATCTGCCTGGAATGTTCATATGTTTAGAAGTAACAGGCTGGATACTTAATTTAAAAATTTTCTTCTTCCTGAACTCCCCTATTCCTCTCCCTAGTGACTACTCTATCCATTCTCTATTGCTGCCTGATTAGGAATCTGACAAGCTGATCTTCGCTGTCTTTTAACCCTCTCTTCCCTTGTCTCAGTATTTGGTCTATATATTTCTATAGCCTCTTAGGGCCTGGATCCTAATTTGCAGTGAAGGGCAGGAAGAGACCCTCTGGTCCATCTAGCCTGACCCACACAATTGTGATACCTTGTGCATCAAAACTATATATATAGCGCTCTACCCCACCCAAAGACTTGCGATCTCCTGAGAGAGATGAAACACCAAATTTAAAAAAAAATCTGTGCCAATTTGTGAAAAAGAATCTGGGAAATTCCTTTCCGACACCGTGTGAAACCCAGAAGTAAGTGCAGAGCATCTGTTAGTGGCTTTTTTAACTTATGCGGCTCATTATAATTTTACAATCTCAACTCCAGTTTCTAAAGGGGCACTCCAAACATATAAGTTCAAGTAGTTTGGAGTTGGGAAGAGAAGAGAGGTAAATGGCAGAATGGATTCCACACTGGCAAAGGATGTAACCCATTTAATGGATGCCTCCCTGGGAGTACTGCTGTCAGAAATAGATACTCTTCACCACCAATGGGAGGAAGATGCCTGCAGTGGAGACCAGAATGCATGCTTGAAGATAGTAGAGGAGGTGAGCAGCAGGATCATTATGCCACATTCCTGGATTCAGTGCAGAAAATGCTTTAATGACCTAAGCAGGCCAGGACAAGTGAGTACAGTTGCACATTCACCAACATTCTGCAGTTCATTTTAACCCACCTCCTCACTCCGCCTTGTCAAGCCTACTCCATCGTATCACTCCTCACATCCACTTAACTTGAAGGTCCACCCATTCTTTCCTGTCTGTGCAGTTCCTCACATCTCCATCCAACTATGCGCCAGTCCCACTGAGCTTCATCCTTATGCACTATCATGTCTCTTCCTCATATTCACCCTCTCCAAATCCACTTGATGAACACTTCCCATTACACTCAATCAACTGTCTCTTCTTTCCCTCCTTGCAGGAGAAAAGAGCACAGAACCACCACCACCCCCCCCCCCCCCCCCCCCGCTTGACCCTCACCGCAAGGAGAGGAAGAGAAATGGAGGTGGCCCTCCAAACATTTTGCAACTTATAAGCGCAGAGGAGAAGGCACTGGAGATTTCAGCTGAATTTCGGCATCCATAGCCATTGGAGATAGAGAAACAGGCAGCTCCCTGCTGACACATTTAAATAAAAACCATCCACATATTGTATGGCACTCAGTCATGTTGACCGGATTTCAACAGCAGGATTTTTTTATTCTTTCACAGGATGAGGGTGTTTCTGCCCATCCCTAATTTCCCAGGAGAAGGTGGTGGTGAGCCGCACGCTTGAACCACTGTGGTGTAGGTACACCCACAGTGAAGGAACGGTGATATAGTTCCAAGTCTGGATGGTGTGTGGCTTGGAGGGGAACTTGCAGGTGGAGGTGCTCCCACACATCTGCTGCTCTTGCCCTTCTAGGTGATAGAGGTCGTAGGTTTGGAAGGTGCTGTTGAAGGAGCCTTGGTGAGTTGCTGCAGTGCAACTTGCAGATGGTACACACTGTTGCCACGGTGCGTCAGTGGTGGAGGGAGTGAATGTTGAAAGTCGTGGGTAGGGTGCTAATCAAGCGGGTTGCTTTGTCCTGGATGGTGTTCAGCTTCTTGTATGTTGTTGGAGCTGCACCCATCCAGGCAAGCGGAGAGTATTACATTACACTCCTGACTTGTACCTAGCGGACAGGCTTTGGGAAGTCAGGAGGTGAGTTACTCGCCACAGGATTCCTAGCCTCTGACCTGCTCTTGTAGCCATGGTATTTATATGGCTGATCCAGTTCCATTTCTGGTCAATGGTAATCCCCAGGATGTTGATAATGGGTGATTCAGCGATGGTAATGCCATTGAATGTTAAGGGGAGATTGAAGATTCTCTCTTCCGGAGAGGTGGTCACACCACAAGTAAAGACTGCTCAGGCAGAAAGGGAATGGGTGACCGCCAGGCAGAGTAGAAGAACAGGACAGGTCGTGCAGGAGTGCCCTGGGTCCATCTCCTTATCTAACAGATTTTCCACTTTGGATACTGTTGGGGGAGATAGCTTCTCAGGGGAATGCACCAAGTCTGTGGCACCACGGGTGGCTCAACTGCACAGGAAGGGAGGGAAAAGAGTGGGAGAGCTATAGTGATAGGGGTTTCTATCGTAAGGGGTACAGATAGGCATTTCTGTGGCCACAAACGTGACTCCAGAATGATATGTAGCCTCCCTGGTGCTAGGGTCAAGGATGTCACAGAACAGCTGCAGGACATTCTGAAGAGGCAGGTTCACATTGGTACCAATGACATAGGTAGAAAGAGGGATGAGGTCCTGCAACAAGAATTTAGGGAGCTAGGTAGCAGATTAAAAAGCAGAACCTCAAAAATTATAATCTCTGCATTACTCACAGTGCTATGTGCTAGTGTGTATAGGAATAGGAGGATAGAGCAGATGAATGCGTGGCTGAAGAGATGGTGCAGGTGGGAGGGCTTTAGTTTCCTGGATCACTGGGTCTGTTTCTGGTGAATGTGCGACCTGTACAAGTTGGACGGGTTGCACCTGAACCGGAACGGGACCGACATCCTTGCTGGGAGATTTGCTAGTGCTTTTGTGGTGGGGGGGGGGTGGGGGTTGCGGGGGGGGATGTGGGTTTAAACTAATTTGGCAGGGGGATGGGATACAGAGTGGAGGTACAGTAGGGGGTAGTGCACAGTCAAATATAGAAGAGAAACTGAGTCAGTCTGGAAGGCAGAGCAAATATAGACCTATTAAGGCACATGTGAATAATGCAAGGATGGATTGCATCTATTTTAACGCAAGGAGTCTTACTAGTAAGGCAGATGAATTGAGAGCATTGATTAACACATGGGAATATGATATTATTGCTATCACAGAGACAGGTTGAGGGAAGGGCAAGACTGGCAGCTCAATATTCCGGGGTATAGAATCTTCAGGTGTGACAGGGGAGTGGGTAAAAGAGGAGCTGGCATTGCGCTGTTGATCAAGGAGTCAATTACTGCAGTCAGGAGGGATGATATCTGAGAAGGTAATTCAAATGAGGCCATATGGGTAGAACTTAAAAACAAAAAGGGGGCAATCACTTGGCTGGGAGTGTACTACAGGCATCCAAACAGTCAGGGAGAGATAGAGGAGCTGATATGTAGGCAAATCTTAGAGAGGTGGAAAAATAATAGGGTAATAATAGTAGGGGATTTCAACTTTCCCAATATCAACTGGGATAGTCTTAGTGTAAGGTCTTCCGACAAACCAGGACACATAGTTCTGATGTTCCAGCTTGCAAAACGAAGGGCTGGTACCTTCTTTCCTTTTTTTGTCATGCTGTTTGGTGTGGTGTTACAGTCCACTTGTCGGGCAATGATCCTGAGCTCCAAGCACCCATTGAAGCAGGTGGACTGTGGGAGGACAGAACCTTTCTGATCGGGGGCTGCCCAGTTTGAGGCAGGCGGGAACTGTCCAGTGAGATGCAATGGCCTCTTCCACCGACAAAGGCAACCCGTGACGCCCATTCTCTATGCCAATTGAGCTGGACTTATAACCCATAACTGCTGCCTTCCATGTTGTCTGGTCGCTGTGAGGCGACTATGGAGTGACCTCTCCATGGCGCATGCCTGGGTGGAATGTATGGAGGTTGTGAGTTGCCCAAGCATCAAAACCCCCCTCTCGGTCTTCCTAGTGGGGTCCAAAAGAGTGCAGAGCACGTCATTTGGCACTGGTATGGCTGCAGGAACTGCCGGAAACATGCCAAAGGTGACACATGACCGCCTTAGGGGTTCCGTTTTGGATTTTCCCTTAGCCTTGGTCTCTACCGAGATGCCCACAAGGCGGTGGGGTTGTTAGCTCCTATCCCTGAGCAGGGGCCCTAACAAGTAAACTGTACAATTTCATGGAGGGAGAGGCAAGGGGGACGGGGTGTGAGGAGGGAGTGAGAGCGAGGGGGGAAGGGGTGGGGAGAAGGGGGTGGGGGGGAGGGGGAGCAGGGGGTGCCTCATTCCATGACAATATGAAAGGCACAATTCAGCATAGCGGTGCCTCATCAGATCCCTTTCCTATCCTGAGTGGCGTGAAACAGGGCTCTGTTCTAGCACCTACACTGATTGGGATCTTCTTCTCACTGCTGCTCTCACATGCGTTCAAGTCTTCAGAAGAAGGAATTTTCCTCCACACAAGATCAGATGGCAGGTTGTTCAAACTTGCCTGTCTTAAAGCGAAGACCAAAGTACAGAAAGTATGGTGCATTAACATCCCACACAGAAGACTGTCTGCAGAGGCTCATCAACAGGATTGCGGCTGCCTGCAACGAATTTGGCCTAACCATCAGCCTCAAGAAAATGAACATCATGGGACAGGACGTCAGAAATGCTCCATCCATCAATATCAGCGACCACACTCTGGAAGTGGTCCAAGAGTTCACCTACCTGGGTTCAACTATCACCAGTAACCTGTCGCTCGATGCAGAAATCAACAAGCGCATGGGAAAGGCGTCCGCTGCTATGTCCAGACTGGCCAAGAGAGTGTGGGAAAATGGGGCACTGACACAGAACACAAAAGTCCAAGTGTATCAATCCTGTGTCCTCAGTACCTTGCTCTACGGCAGCGAGGCCTGGACAACGTACTTCAGCCAAGAGCGATGTCTCAACTCATTCCATCTTCGCTGCCTCCGGAGAATCTTTGGCATCAGGTGACAGGACTGTATCTGCAACGCAAAAGTCCTCGAGGCGGCCAACATTCCCAGCATATACACCCTACTGAGCCAGCGGCGCTTGAGATGGCTTGGCCATGTGAGCCGCATGGAAGATGGCAGGATCCCCAAGGACGCATTGTACAGCGAGCCATCAGACCCACCAGACCCACCGTCCATGTCTCCGCTTTAAAGACGTCTGCAAACGTAACATGCAGTCCTGTGACATTGACCACAAGTCGTGGGAGTCAGTTGCCAGTGATCGCCAGAGCTGGCGGACAGCCATAAAGGTGGGGCTAAAGGGTGGCGAGTCGAAGAGACTTAGCAGTTGGCAGGGAAAAAGACAGAAGTGCAAGGAGAGAGCCAGCTGTGTAACAGCCCCGACAACCAATTTTATCTGCAGCGCCTGTGGAAGAGTCTGTCACTCTAGAATTGGCCTTTATAGCCACTCCAGGCGCTACTTCAAAACTACTGACCACCTCTAGGTGCTTACCCATTGTTTCTCGAGATAAGGAGGCCAAAGAAGAGTCTTAGTGAAAAAGGCTTAAAAGGGGTGGAATTCTTAAAGTGCATCAGTATGGCTTTTTGAGCCAGCACGTAGAAAGTCCTACAAGAGAAGGTGTGCTACTGGACCTAATCCTAGGGAATGAAGCCTGACAAGTGGTAGAAATTTCAGTCGGGGAGCATTTCGGGGATAGTGACCATAACTCTGTAAGATTTAAGGTAGTTATGTAAAAGGTCAAAGAGGGACAGGAAATAAAAGTGCTGAATTGAGGGAAGGCCAATTTTAATATGATAAAACAGGATTTGGCGAAAGTGAACTGGAAGCAGCTACTTGTAGGAAAGACTACATCAGACCAGTGGGAGTCATTCAAAAAGGAAATAGTGAGAGTTCAGGGCCAACATGTAAAGGTGAAGGGTGGACCAACAAGTCCAGGGAACCCTGGATGTCAAGGGATATAGAGGATTGGATAAGGAAATAAAAGGCGCTTCTGGCAGATTCAGAGTGCTGAAAACAGCAAAGGCCCTAGAGGAGTATAAAATGTATAGGAGGGGTACTTAAAAAGTAATTAGAAGAGTGAAGACAAACACACTGGATGGCAAGATAAAGGAAAATCCCAAGGTGTTCTATAAGTATGTGAAGGGTGTTAGGTGAGGCAAGGGAGGAGATAGCAGGGGCTCTGACACAAATTTTCAAATCCTCGCTGGCAAAAGGAGAGGTACCAGAGGACAGGAGGACAGCAAATGTGGTACCATTATTCAAGAAGGGTAGCAAGGATAAACCAGGTAATTACAGGCCGGTGAATCTAACATCAGTGGTAGGGAAACAATTAGAAAAAATTCTGAGGGACAGGATTAGTCTCCACTTCGAGAGGCAGGGATTAACCAGGAATAGTCAGCATGGCTTTGTCAGGGGAGATCATGTCTAACAAACTCGATTGAATTTTTCGAGGAGGTGACTAGATGTGTAGATGAGGGTAAAGCAGTTGATGTAGTCAACATGGACTTCAGTAAGGCTTTTAGTTAAGAAGGTAAGATCCAGGGCAATTTAGCAAATTGGATCCAAAATTGGCTTAGTGACAGGAGGCAGAGGGTGATGGTTGAGGTAAAAACAAGAAATGCTGGAACCACTCAGCAGGTCTGGCAGCATCTGTGGAAAGAGAAGCAGAGTTAACGTTTCGGGTCAGTGACCCTTCTTCGGAAGGAGCCTTGGTGCATTGCTGCAGTGCATCTTGTAGATGGTACACACTGCTGCCACTGTGCGTCAGTGGTGGAGGGAGTGAATGTTGTGGATGGGGTGCCAATCAAGCGGGCTGTTTTGCCCTGGATGGTGTTGAGCTTCTTGAGTGTTGTTGGAGCTGCACCCATCCAGGCAAGTGGAGAGTATTCCATCATACTCCTGACTTGCGCCTTGCAGATGGTGGACAGGCTTTGCAGAGACAGGAGGTGACTTATCCGCCATAGGATTCCTAGCCCCTGACCTGCTCTTGTATCCATGGTATTTATATGGCTACTCCAGTTCAGTTTCTGTTCAATAGTAGCCCCTAAAATGTTGATAGTGGAGGATTCGGCGATGATAATGCTATTGAATGTCAAGGGGAGATGGTTAGATTCTCTCTTGGTGGAGATGGTCATTGCCTGGCACTGAATGTTACTTGCCACTTATCAGCCCAAGTCTTGTTGCATTTTTACACAGACTGTTTCAGTATCTGAGGAGTTGCGAATGGTTCTGAACATTGTGCAATCATCAGCGAACATCCCCACTTCTGACCTTAAGATGGAGGGAAGGTAATTGATGAAGCAGCTGAAGATGGTTGGGCCTCGGATACTACCCTGAGGAACTCCTGCAGTGATGTCCTGGAGGTCAGATGATTGTCCATAGATCACTGAAGGTAGCAGCACAGGTAGATAAGGTGATTAGGAAGGCATCTGGGATACTTGCCTTTATTAGCCGAGGCATCGAATATAAAAGCAAGGAGGTTATGATGAAGCTGTATAAAACGCTAGTTAGGCCACAGCTGGAGTACTGTATACAGTTCTGGTCACCACAATATAGGAAATATGTGATCGCACTGGAGAGGGTGCAGAGGAGATTTGTCAGGATGTTCCCTGGGCTGGAGCATTTCAACTACGAAGAGAGACTGGATAGGCTAGGGTTGTTTTCCTTAGAGCAGAGAAGGCTGAGTGTGGACCTGATTGATGTATACAAAATTATGAGAGGCAGTGATAGGATAGATAGGAAGAAACTTTTTCCCTTAGCGGAGGGATCAATAACCAGGGGACATAGATTTAAGCTAAGGGGCAGGAGGTCTGGAGGGGATTTCAGGAAAAATGTTTTCACCCAGAGGGTGGTTGGAATCTGGAACACACTGTCTGAATGGATGGTAGAGGCAGGAACGCTCATAGCATTTAAGAAATATTTAGATGAAATGCCATAGCATACAAGGCTATCAGCTAAGTTCTGGAAAATGGGATTAGAATAGATAGGTGCTTGATGGCTGCCAGAGACACGATGGGTCAAAGGGCCTGGTTCTGTGCTGTATAACTCTATGACTCTTGTTGGAGATGGTCATTGCCTGGCCACTTGTGTGGAGCAAATGTAACTTGCCACTTATCAGCCCAAGCCTGAATGTTGTCCGGTCTTGTTACATATGGTCATTGATGAAGCAGCTGAAGATGGTTGCGCCTAGGACACTACCCTGAGGAACTCCTGCAGTGATGTTCTGGAGCTCAGATGATTGACCTCCAAAATCCACAACCATATTCCTTTGTGCTAGTTATGACTCCAACCAGCAGAGAGTTTTCCCCCTGATTCCCATTGACTCGTCTTGCTAGGACTCCTTGAAACCATACTTGGTCAAATGCTGCCTTGATTTCACCTCACGTCTGGCATTCAGCTCTTTAGTCCATGTTTGGATCAAGGTTGTAATGAGGTCAGGGGCTGAGTGGCCCTAGCAGAACTCAAACAGAGCGTTAGTGAGCAGGTTATTGCTGAGCAAGTGCCGCTTCATCGCACTGTTAACGACACCTTCCATCACTTTGCTGATGATCGCGAGTAGACTGATGGGGCAGTAATTGGCTGGGCTGGATTTGTCCTGCTTTTTGTAGACAGGACATACCTGGGCAATTTTCCTCATTGCCGGGTAGATGCCAGTGTTATAGCTGTACTAGAACAGCTTGGCTAGGAGCGAGGCTAGTTCTGGAGCATAAGTTTTCAGTACGATAGCTGGAATGTTGTCAGGGCCCATAGCCTTTGCGGTATCCACTGCCTTCATCCGATTCTTGATATCACGTGGAATTAATTGGATTGGCTGAAGACTGGCATCTGTGATGCTGGGGACCTCAGGAGGAGGCCGAGATGAATCATCCACTCGGCACTTCTGGCTGAAGATTGTTGCAAATGCTTCAGCCTTGTCTTTTGCACTGATGTGCTGGGCTCCCCCATCATTGAGGATGGGGATATTTGTGGAGTCACCTCCTCCTGTTAGTTGTTTAATTGTCCACCAGCATTTGTGACTGAATATGGCAGGACTGCAAAGCTTAGATCTGATCCATTGGTTGTGGGATCACTTAGCTCTGTCTATTGCATTCTGCTTCCACTGTTTGACATGCATGTAGTTCTGTGTTGTATCTTCACTAGGTTGACACTTCATTTTGAGGTATGCCTGATGCTGCTCCTGACATGCCCTCCTGCACTCTTCATTGAACCAGGGTTGAGTCCCCAGCTTGATGGTAATGGTAGAGTGGGGGATATGCTGTGCCATGAGGTTACAGACTGTAGTTGAATACAATTCTGCTGCTGCCCCACTGTGCCTCATGGATGCCCAGTTTTGAGTTGCTTGATCTGTTCAAAATCTATCCCATTTAGTACAGTGCTGGTGACACAACACGATGGAGGATATCCTCAATGTGAAGACAGGACGTAGTCTCCACAAGGACTGTGCGGTGGTCACTCCTACTAATACTGTGATGGACAGATGCATCTGCGACAGGTAGATTGGTGAGGATGAATTCAAATAGCTTTTTCCCTCTTGTTGCTTCCCTCATCACCTGCCGCAGACCCAGTCTAGCAGCTATGTCCTTTAGGACTCAGCCAGCTCGGTCAGTCGCGGTGCTACCAAGCCACTCTTGGTGATGGGCATTGAAGTCCCCCACCCAGAGTATATTCTGTGCCCTTGGCACCCTCAATGCTTCTTCCAAATGGTGATTCATCAGCTGAGGGGAGTTGGTAGGTGGCAATCAGCAGTAGGTTTCCTTGCCCACTTTTGAACTAATGCCATGAGACTTCATGGGATCCGGAGTCAATGCTGAGGACTCCCAGGGCAACTCCCTCTGACTGTATACCACTGTGTTGCCACCTCTGTTGGGTTTGTCCTGTTGATGGGACAGGACATACCCAGAGATGATGATAGCGGTGTTTGGGACCCTGTCTGTAAGGTATGATTCTGTGAGTATGACCAAGTCAGGCTGTTGCTTGACTAGTCTGTGGAACAGCTCTACCAATTTTGGCACAAGCTCCCAGATGTTAGTAAGGAGGACTTTGCAGGGTCAACAACGCTGGGTATGCTGTTGTCATTTCCAAAGCCTCGGTCGATGCCGGCTGGTCTGTCCAGTTTCATTCCTTTTAGACTTTTCTCTGGTGGTTTAATAAAAATGAATGGCTTGCTCGGCCATTTCAGAGGGCATTTAAGAGTCAACCACATTGCTGTGGGTCTGGAGTCATGTGTAGGCCAGACCAGGTCAGGACAGCAGATTTCCTTCCCGAAAGGACATTTGTGAACCAGACGGGTTTTTATGACAATCAACAATGATTTCATAGTCACCATTACTGAGACTAGCTTTTTAAATTCCAGATTTATTAATTGAATTTAAATTCCACAAGCTGCCATGGTGGGATTTGAACCTGCGTCCCCAGGGCATTAGCCTGGGCCTCAGGATTACTAGTCCAGTGACGTTACCGTTACCCCACCACCTCCCCCTCATGAAATATAAGTGTCAAATAATAATACCTTGCAACATAATCTTACCTTGCAAGGATTAATTCCTATCTTCTCCAACAGAGCTTTCACATCTGAAGTCAGTGGAAGTCACTGACAATGAATTCTCAGAGGAACTGCTTCCTTCTGAGGGTGAACCATCACAACACTCATGCAGACCATACACCAGCTCAGTTCATTGGGACCGGTGAGGCAGTTATTTGGGTTTTCACCTGATGGCTCAAACTTTACAAGTGAGCAAGAGTTGATGGTAGCCCACCTGCTGCCTTATCTCTCGTAGGCCGAATCTACTCCTGCACAGGTACAACTGGAACACTCTTTGGCAGGGACCTCAAAGGGATCCAAAACCCAGAGGACATCAACCAAGAGTATCTCAGCAGCCAAAACAGGGATCTGAACAGCCTGTCTCTACCTCTGCTCAAGCCGCAGAGGTTGTACCAGGTAGGAGTAGAAGAAAAAGGAAGAGTAATGATTTATATAATATAAAATAAAAACAGAAAGTGCTGGAAATACTCAGCAGCATCTGTGGAGAGAGAAGCAGAGTTCATGTTTAGTTTGGTGACTGCAGGAGGTGGTTAATTGGCCACTTAAAGGCTTTGATTGGCCTGGGGCAGGCGGGCCATTCGTCGCTGCCGTCACCCTCCTCCCCACCTCCCAATCAATTTTATGCCCACCACCCGCGCCCCCCCACCACCAACTTGCTCATTGGGGGGGGGCGATAAAGTTCCAGCCTTTCTGTTTATTTTAGTTGTACAGGGCTAACATTGTGCACTAATAATGATAATTGAGAGTTAATTGATGTAATAATATTTGCTCCAGTGCGTGAGGGCATGAATCAAAAACTGCATGACAAGGCAGACTGTTGTCTCCCTGGACCTACTGGCAGTCCCAAGGTTAACGGACAAGCCAATTGCTTCATGAAATGTTAGGATAGTAGGGTCAAATTTTCTGGGAATATGTTGTCAGCTGGGAGCATGTCCCCAACTAGCTTTTCTGTGCATGGTTTCCTAACTGGAGCATCTGGTGGGTGAAAATTGGAATCACAGACTCAGGAAACCAGCTTGGGTATGTACATAGCAGTGCTATGCCCATGTCTTTGGTTGTGTTTCATTCATTATGAGGACTGTGTTCAGTCAAGCAGCTGAGCTCAAATCTTCTGAACCACGATGCAGCCTAAAGGGAGCTCAGATAATGCCCTGGAGTTAACCAATTGGTGACAAATATCCACAGTTACGTGTGTCAGACTCAGGACATGTACTGATCTCATACTCAAAATGAGGTGTGGTGGGGGGGATCTTATTTTCACATGGCATTAATGGGGTTGTCCTAAAAATGGGGTCAGTAGCCTTCACAGTCCGGATAACCCCAATGTTCTATCATGGAGGACTATCACTTGATGGCCAAAGTCCCAGACTGTAGCAAGCAAATCGATGTCCATATGATGTATTAATGTAATATTAAGGGACACCTGGGCTGAACTTGCAATGTGCACATTCCATCCATGTGCACTGCACTGCCTCCACAACAATACAATGAGCTGTTGCCAGCAAGGCCTCACCCACCACAACATTGTCTCCCCTTCCCCCCTCCCTCTTCTGTGTACCCTACCTATGGGCACATGCCAGCACTCCAGATGGTCAACATTACTGAGGCTGAGGAGTGGTGAGGAGCCCATGGCTTGGCTGCCAAATTCAAAGTTAGGGCCTCTTCCTTACTGATGGTCAAGGTCAAATTGACTCCAGGCATGTTAGTTACTGGGGAATGGGACACATTCCTATTTGGGACCTTGTGCCAATGTTGAGCATTCCAAAGTTAGGTAAAATACAGTTAAGATGCTGAATAACACTTTCCACTATGCCCCAGCCACACGTTTCAGCTTTGAATCTCCAGCCAAAGACACATGCTTGATATTTTCAGTTTCCCCCACCAACCTTCCTATGTGCTGAAGTAGTTTAGTGCCATAGGCCCGTACCCAGCGGGATCAGAATCAAACCTGTCCAAATGTATTTCACACGAGACCCTTACAGCTCAGCCCATCCAGAGGAGACTTTAGTGGCATCAGTCTGGGCTGGATCTCAGACTTGTGCAAGTGTCTTGTAACTTTTTTTGCTTCCTGCAAAATCCAACAAAGCTATTGTATATTATCAATGCTTAAAGGAAGGGTCAGCAAAATGATCAGAGCAGGTTTTTAATAATTGAATGCTGCTGTTTTAGCCTGAGTATCATACTATCGTGTGTAAGCACCACTGGACTCCTCAAAAGGTTAACTACTGCAGAACAGTCGTCCCTAAATGGCTAATAATATATAGCCTGGATGGTGGGGAGTGGAGGGAGGCTGAGTGATGAAACATGCTTCAATGAACAATTCAAGCATTACCCAATTGTTAAGGTGAGTGAGTAATTGAAAAATGAATCTTAAATTGCTGAGTTGAGCATAAAAGTGGGGACGGTCATCTGAATCCAGTGTACACAGAATCATTTAAGATAAGTGAGTGATTGGACAGTAAATCAGAATTAGATGAGTCAAACTACACAGGACAACAGGCCATCTCAAACACAGTGTAAACTGGAAGAAAAGGTGATAAAAGAGATGGTCAACACTTTCAAAGATCAACAACATTGGGAGGAATTATTTATATGAGGTTTAGAATTAGAATTAGAATTAGAACATTACAGCGCAGTACAGGCCCTTCGGCCCTCGATGTTGCGCCGACCTGTGAAACCATCTGACCTACACTATTCCATTTTCATCCATATGTCTATCCAATGACGACTTAAATGCCCTTAAAGTTGGCGAGTCTACTACTGTTGCAGGCAGGGCGTTCCACGCCCCTACTACTCTCTGAGTAAAGAAACTACCTCTGACATCTGTCCTATATCTATCACCCCTCAACTTAAAGCTATGTCCCCTCATGTTTGCCATCACCATCTGAGGAAAAAGACTCTCACTATCCACCCTATCTAACCCTCTGATTATCTTATATGTCTCTATTAAGTCACCTCTCCTCCTCCTTCTCTCCAACGAAAACAACCTCAAGTCCCTCAGCCTTTCCTCGTAAGACCTTCCCTCCATACCAGGCAACATCCTAGTAAATCTCCTCTGCACCCTTTCCATAGCGTCCACTTCCTTCCTATAATGCGGTGACCAGAACTGCACGCAATACTCCAGGTGCGGTCTCACCAGAGTTTTGTACAGCTGCAGCATGACATCGTGGCTCCGAAACTCGATCCCCCTACTAATAAAAGCTAACACACCATATGCCTTCTTAACAGCCCTATTAACCTGGGTAGCAACCTTCAGGGATTTATGCACCTGGACACCAAGATCTCTCTGTTCATCTACACTACCAAGAATCTTCCCATTAGCCCAGTACTCTGCATTCCTGTTACTCCTTCCAAAGTGAATCACCTCACACTTTTCTGCATTAAACTCCATTTGCCATCTCTCAGCCCAGCTCTGCAGCCTATCTATGTCCCTCTGTACCCTACAACATCCTTCGGCACTATCCACAACTCCACCGACCTTAGTGTCATCTGCAAATTTACTAACCCACCCTTCTACACCCTCTTCCAGGTCATTTATAAAAATGACAAACAGCAGTGGCCCCAAAACAGATCCTTGCGGTACACCACTAGTAACTAAACTCCAGGATGAACATTTGCCATCAACCACCACCCTCTGTCTTCTTTCAGCTAGCCAATTTCTGATCCAAAGCTCTAAATCACCTTCAACCCCATACTTCCGTATTTTTTGCAATAGCCTACCGTGGGGAACCTTATCAAACGCCTTACTGAAATCCATATACACCACATCCACGGCTTTACCCTCATCCACCTGTTTGGTCACCTTCTCGAAAAACTCAATAAGGTTTGCGAGGCACGACCTACCCGTCACAAAACCATGCTGACTATCTCTAATGAACTTATTCTTTTCAAGATGATTATAAATCCTGTCTCTTATAACCTTTTCCAACATTTTACCCACAACCGAAGTAAGGCTCACAGGTCTATAATTACCAGGGCTGTCTCTACTCCCCTTCTTGAACAAGGGGACAACATTTGCTATCCTCCAGTCATCCGGCACTATTCCTGTCGACAATGACGACATAAAGATCAAGGACAAAGGCTCTGCAATCTCCTCCCTAGCTTCCCAGAGAATCCTAGGGTAAATCCCATCTGGCCCAGGGGACTTATCTATTTTCACACTTTCCAAAATTGATAACACCTCCTCCTTGTGAACCTCAATCCCATCTAGCCTAGTAGCCTGAATCTCAGTATTCTCCTCAACAACATTTTCTTTCTCTACTGTAAATACTGACGCAAAATATTCATTTAACGCTTCCCCTATCTCCTCTGATTCCACACACAACTTCCCACTACTATCCTTGATTGGCCCTAATCTAACTCTAGTCATTCTTTTATTCCTGATATACCTATAGAAAGCCTTAGGGTTTTCCCTGATCCTATCCGCCAATGACTTCTTGTGTCCTCTCCTTGCTCTTCTTAGCTCTCCCTTTAGATCCTTCCTGGCTAGCTTGTAGCTCTCAAGCGCCCTAACTGAGCCTTCACGTCTCATCCTAACATAAGCCTTCTTCTTCCTCTTGACAAGCGCTTCAACTTCTTTAGTAAACCATGGCTTCCTCGCTCGACAACTTCCTCCCTGCCTCACAAGTTTACTCACTTTACGTTTTACTTTTCCATTTTCCAGGTTTGGATTGCATTGGGATACAAGACAAGAGAATTTGTGTCATAAATGGCCAATTCATTACGATTCTACAAGATGTAGTGTTATCAAAAGAGGATCAGAAAAAAGGAGAACGCTGAAGGAAAAATGAAATCTGTGGCTAAATTTGGAGGAAATTATTTTCTACTCAAGATGATTGGAGAGTAGCATAAAATTATTGGACAAATGCACTTCTTTCAGTTTCCTCCATAAAATCAGACAAAGATTGTGCAAAATTATGTTCAATGAAACTCCTTTGGGGTAATTTTAACTTTGAAGTGAACTTCTTAGCTACTTGGCCGAAGGGGGGATTATTTTATCTTTGAACGTTTGTGTAAAATGGGCAATAACAAATTGGCCCCTCATTATACTCTGCATGGGATTTTCCCTTATATTGATGTGAACAAAAGGGAATATCACCCAAAGTTATAATGACCCGTGCTTGAGCCAAGAAGAGCACTTTATAAAATCCCACAATTCATGTGCCAATATTCACGTACATGTCTGGATCCAATTTCAGGTACAAAAGACACTGGAGAGTCTGGGATTTCAAAAGAAAATTGAAAAACAAATGGTTTTCCACCAAAGCTAAACATCTTGGAATTCTTGGGGAAACAAAATCAATAAAATTGAGTTCGACGATGGGCGGGATTTTACCAAGCCCACGACGTCAGGCTCCATGGTGGAGGTGGCCAGAATATGGGTCCGGCAGCTACCCGCCAAGGAAGCCGACACGGGGAGGGCCTGGACCAATCTTCCTGGTATCGGAGAGGCTCCGTGGCAGACCCCCACTGTAGGTGACAGGACCTGAATTCAATATAAGATCATAAGATCATAAGAAGTAGGAGCAGGAGTAGGCCGTCCGGCCCCTCGAGCCTGCTCCGCCATTCAATAAGATCATGGCTGATCTTTTCGTGGACTCAGATCCACTTACCCGCGTTCTCACCGTATCCCTTAATTCCTTTATTATTCAAAAAGATATCTACCTTAGCTTTAAAAACGTTTCGTGAAGAAGCGTCAACTACTTCACTGGGCAAGGAATTCCATAGATTAACAACCCTCTGGGTGAAGAAGTTCCTTCTTAATTCAGTCCTAAATCTGCTCCCTCTAATCTTGAGGCTATGCCCTCTTGTCCTAGCTTCACCTGCCAGTGGAAACATACTCTCCACTTGTATCTTATCTATTCCCTTCATGATTTTATATGTTTCTATAAGATCCCCCCCTCATTCTTCTGAATTCCAATGAATATAATCCCAATCTACTCAGTCTCTCCTCATAAGCCAACCCCCTCAACTCCGGAATCAACCTAGTGAACCTCCTCTGTACCCTCTCCAGTGCCAGTACATCCTTTCTCAAGTAAGGAGACCAAAACTGCACACAGTACTCCAGGTGCGGCCTCACCAGTACCTTATACAGCTGCAACATAACCTCTCTGCTTTTAAACTCAATCCCTTTAGCAATGAAGGACAAAATTCCACTTGCCTTCCTAATTACTTGCTGTACCTGCAGACCAACCTTCTGCGATTCATGCACAAGGACACCCAGGTCCCTCTGCATAGCAGCATGCTGCAACTTTTTACCATTCAAGTAATAATCCTTTTTACTGTTACTCCTACTGAAATGAATGACTTCACATTTATTAACATTGTATTCCATCTGCCAGTCCTTTGCCCACTCACTCAATGTATCTATGTTCCTCTGCAAAGTTTCACAGTCATCTGCACACTTTGCTCTGCCACTCATCTTAGTGTCATCTGCAAACTTTGACACCCTACAAGTGGTCCCCAACTCCAATTCCTCTATATAAATTGTAAATAATTGCGGACCCAACACCGATCCCTGAGGCACACCACTAGTGACTGATTGCCAACCAGAATAGCACTCATTTATCCCCACTCTCTGCTTCCTGTCAGTCAACCAATCCTCTATCCATGCTAATACTTTACCCCTAATGCCATGCATCCTTATTTTATACAGCAGCCTCTTGTGCGGCACCTTGTCGAAGGCTTTTTGGAAATCTAGGTACACCACATCCACTGGGTCCCCATTGTCCACCTTGCTCGTAATGTCATCATAGAATTCCAAAAGATTTGTCAAGCATGACCTGCCCTTCATGAACCCATGCTGCGTCTGCCCAATGGGACAATTTCTATCGAGATGCCCTGCTATTTCTTCCTTGATAATAGACTCAAGCATCTTCCCCACTACAGAGGTTAAGCTAACCGGTCTATAATTCCCCATCCTTTGTCTACCTCTCTTTTTAAACAGTGGCATCACATCTGCTGTTTTCCAATCTGCTGGGACTACCCCAGAGTCAGTGAATTTTGGAAAATTATCGCCAGTGCACCTGCTATCTCTCCCACCATCTCTTTTAGTACCCTAGGATGCATTCCATCAGGGCCAGGAGACTTATCAATCCTTAGCTCCATTAGCTTGCCCAACACTACCTCTTCCGTAATAATGATTGTTTCCAGGTCCTCACCTACGTTCGTCTCTTTGTCAATTACTGGCATGTTATTAATGTCCTCCACTGTGAAGACCGATACAAAATACCTGTTCAATGCCTCGGCCATTTCATCATATCCCATAACTAAATTCCCCTTCTCATCCACTAAAGGACCAACGTTTACTTTAGCCACTCTTTTTCATTTTATATATTTATAGAAACTTTTGCTATCTGTCTTTATATTCTGTGCTAGTTTTTTCTCATGTTCTATCTTACTTTTCTTTACAGCCCTTTTTGTGGCTCTCTGTTGACCTTTAAAGTTTTCCCAATCTTCTAGTTTCATGCTGTTTTTAGCCACTTTGTATGCCTTCTCTTTCAATTTGATAGCCTCCCTTATTTCCTTAGACACCCATGGCCGATTACCCCTTTTCTTCCAGTCCTTCCTTTTCACTGGAATATACTTTTGCTGAGCACTTTGAAAAATTGCTTTGAAAGTCCTCCACTGCTCATCAACTGTCCCACCATAAAATCTTTGTTTCCAGTCTACTCTAGCCAAGTCCTCCCTCATTCTATTGTAGTCCCCCTTGTTCAAGCGCAGGACCCTGGTATTGGATTTTATCTTCACACTCTCCATCTGTATTCTAAATTCAACCATACTGTGATCACTCCTTCCAAGAGGATCCCTAACTATGAGGTCATTAATTATTCCTGTCTCATTACACAGGACTAGATCTAGGATAGCTTGCTCCCTCGTCGGTTCCATTACATACTGTTCAAGAAAACTATCATGGATACACTCAACGAACTCCTCCTCAAGGCTACCCTGACTGAGCTGGTTCGACCAATCTATATGTAGATTAAAATCCCCCATGATAATTGCCGTACCATTTTTACAGGCATTAGTTATTTCTTTGTTTATTGCCCGCCCCAATGTGATGTTATTATTTGGTGGCCTATAGACTACGCCTATCAATTACTTTTTCTTCTTAGAGTTTCTAATTTCCACCCAAATGGATTCTACCTCATTCTCCATAGAACCTATATCATCTCTCAGCACCGCCCTGATGTCGTCCTTGAATATCAGAGCTACACCACCTCCCTTACCTTCCTGTCTGTCCTTCCGAATAGTCTGGTACCCCTGGATATTTAACTCCCAGTCGTGACCAACCTGTAACCATGACTCCGTAATGGCTACCAAATCATATTCATTTGCGATGATTTGTGCCGTTAACTCATCAACCTTATTACGAATGCTACGAGCATTCAGGTAAAGTGCCTTTATGCTAGCTTTCTTACCCTCATGATTTCCAACATCTCTAATAACTCCTGAGTTATCCTTCCTTTCTGCTTCTTTCATAGTCTGCCTTGAACTTAAACCCTCCTGCACACATGTTAACCTGCTGCTTACCATTTTATTTACCATCATACTCCCTGTCGTTTTCCCTTTCCCTTCCCCCTGACTCACTAGTTTACAGTCCTAGAGACCACCCTATTTATCCATTTCACTAGAACACTGGTTCCAGATCGGTTCAGGTGGAGACCGTCCCATCAGTACAGATCCCCCCGGTTCCAAAACTGATGCCAATGCCCCATGAAATGGAACCCCTCTTTCCCACACCACTCCCTTAGCCACGTGTTTACTTCCCTAATATTCTTATCCGTAAGAAAATTTGCACGTGGCTCGGGCAGTAATCCGGAGATTATGACCCTTGAGGACCTGTTCCTTAATTTTGTTCCTAGTGCTTTATAATCCCCAAACAGGTCCTCCATCCTAGCCTTGCCTATGTTGTTAGTCCCAACGTGGACCACAACAACTGGATCCTCCCCCTCCCGCTCCAATATCCTTTCAAGCCGGTCAGAGTTGTCCTGCACCGTGGCACCGGGCAAGCAACACACCATGCGGGACTCCCGATCCGGCTTGCAAAGGATACTATCTATCCCCCTAATTATAGAATCCCCTATAACTACCACTTGTCTTTTTGCTCCCCCCTCTTGAATGGCCTTCTGCACCATGGTGCCATGGTCAGTTGGCTCATCCTCCCCGCAGCCCTTTTCCTCATCCACACAGGGAGCAAGTATCTCGTACCTGTTGGATAAGGTCGAAGGCTGAGGCTCCTCCACTCCTGAACTCAGGATCCCCCTACCTGCCTCACTTGCAATCACACCCTGTTGTCCCTGATCACTAACTGAATTTGAATTACTTAATCTACCAGGTGTGACTGCCTCCTGAAACAAAACGTCCAGGTAACTCTCCCCCACCCGGATGTGCCGCAGTGTTTGAAGCTCAGACTCCAGATCATCAACTCTGAGCCGAAGTTCTTCCAGCAACCAACACTTGCTGCAGCTGTGCTCCCTGTCGTTCACAATGGGATCAGCCAGCTCCCACATCATACAGCTGCAGCACATCACCTGCCCAGCCATCTCTACTTAGTTAATTACTTTATTACTTTATATAAATTTATGAGCTAAATACTTTGATACTTCTCTGCTGTGGTCTTTTTCAAATAATCAATTAATAGATAAGTCAAAAAAGTAAAAGAAGAAAGTAAATTTTTACCAATCACACGATACAGAAGAAATAAAATAAAAAGCTTACCTTATCAACACACCAGAGTCCTTTTGTTTGGTTAGAGGAGGAGTTATTTAAGTCAATCAAGTGAGTACGTTTAAATAAACTTACCTTCCATCCTCTGGGCCTGCCGCGATCTTCAGTGTGTTACAGGCATACAGGCAGCTGACGCCATTGCTGGGGAAGGACAGCCCACCCCCTCCCCGTTATTGGGGAGAGGGGAGGACTGCCCTGGCTATTTAAATGAGCCGCCACTTGGGAGATGGCGGCCGCTCTTTGGCATGTGCCCACAACTCGCCGCCGTCTTAAAATCCAGCCCACTGCGTCTGCAGACTCATTTAACATTGGCGCTGAGAGACATTTCAACAACAACAACAACTTGTGTTTATCAAGCACCTGTAATGTTGTCAAACCCACAGGAGCGCAATCATACAAAATTTGACACCAAGTGAGACAAGGAGCTATAAGATCAGGTGAGCAAATGTTTGATCAAAGAGGTAGGTTTTAAGGTCGAGAGTCAGAGAGGTGTAGGGAGTGAATTCCAGAGCTTCAATCCTAGGCAGCTGAAGGCACAGCCACCAATGGTGGGGCAACAGAAACTGGGGATGAGTTCACCACCACCTTCTTGAGGGCAATTAGGGATGGACAATAAGTGCTGGTCTTGCTAGTGATGCCCACATCCTGTGAACAAATAATAAAAAAAATAATTTGGACAGCAGACCTGCAAAATTTGGGATTTTGATTTTAAAATCCAGTTTTGAGCTTCTGAGAGGAATTTTAACCTGAAGAACTGCATGGGTTTGGGAGCAGGTGGGCTGTTAAAACCAGTAAAGCATGTTGGGAAGCTGGCTCCCACCCACAAGCTTCTAGGTTTAACTTGACTGATTCAGGCTGTGTGGTCACAACCCCCTCGGGAGAGGTGGGCTGATAATTAACACACGTTAATCACTCAAGTGGAACGATGTTTCAAATTACTTTGAAATTTAAGGCCGCTTTCATAGGTTTCCCAGGTTTTCTGAAATGCACCAGTGAAGGCAAAGCGCGAACACCGTGACAATTAAAAGAGGCTGAATAAATCTCATGGAAATACTGCAATAAATACCACTTCTCACAATTGCTGTCTTATCTGCTCCAGTACTTTTGCTGATAGACTTCTTCCTGCACTTTGAGGATTTCTCAATCACATTCGAATGGGTGGTTCTTTGGTTGCCTTAGTTTGGACCTCGGACAAGAACCAGCACTAGCAACAGCACCAACATGCCAATGTACCAATTTTGTTTACTTTCACTGTACTGCCTCCAATGCAAGTATATCCTTTCTTAAATGTGGAGACCAAAACTGTACATGGTACCCCAGATGTGGTCTCACCAAAACCCTGTACGATTGTAGCAAGACTTCTTTATACCTGTACTCCAATCCCCTTGCAATGAAGGCCAACTTGCCATTTGCCTTCCTAATTGCTTGTTGTACCTGCATGCTAACTTTCTGTGTTCCCTGTACAAGCACACCCAAGTCTCTTTGAACATTAACACTTACAAGTTTCACACCTTTTAGAAACCATTTTGCTTTTCTATTTTTACGACCAAAGTGAACAACTTCACACTTCCCTACATTATATTCCATCTGCCATCTTATTGCCCTCTCACTTAACCTGTTTATATCTTTCTGTGTCATCCCCACCTTTCCACCTACCTTTGTATCATCAGCAAACTTAGATATATTGCTCTCTGTCTCTTCATCTAAGTCATTAATATAGATTGTAAATAGCTGAGGCCCCAGCACTGATCCTTGAAGCACTCCACTATTCACTGCCTGCCAACTTGAAAATGCCCTGTTTATGCCCACTCTTTGCTTCCTGCTCATTAACCAACCCACTATCCATGCTTATATATTACCCCCAACTCCATGAGACCTTATCTTGCCTATTAACCTTTTGTGTGGCACCTTATCTAATGCCTTTTGGAAGTCATAAATGCACAGTCGTAAAAATGACACAAAGTGCAAACACTACCCACCTTGAACACCTCTCAGCCTTTTACAAGTCAAGTTTATGCAATCTGCCCTTCACAATTTAACCATTTAAACCTCTCTTGCTGCTGGTAGTCATGTAGACCTGAGTAATCCTGACCTTCCGAGACCATCTTGATAAGAGGAGGGTAAGTAGTGGCTGACAAAACAGCATCAAAGAATGTTGAGTAAGTATAGCACAATAATAAAAGCAAAAACTACAGATGCTGGAAATCTGAAATAAAAACAAAAAATGCTGGAAATACTTACCAGGTCTGGCAGCATCTGTGGAGAGAGAAGCAGAGTTAACGTTTCAGGTCAGTGACCCTTCTTCAGATCTGGTAAATATTAGAAATGTGAAAGGTTATAAGCAAGTAAAGCGGGGGTGGGGCGAGAGATAACAAAGGAGAAGATGTAGATCGGACAAAGTCACAGAATAGCTGACCAGAAGGTCGTGGAGCAAACACAAACAATATGTTAATGGTGTGTTGAAAGACAAAGCATTAGTACAGATAGGGTGTTAACAGACTGAAAATTGAACAGCCGCAAGTACAAACATGAAAAAAGTGGGTAAGCAAACTGAACAAACTTAGATGAAATCAAATAAAATAAACACAAAAAAAACCCCAAAAGACAAAAAAGAAACACCCTATTTGTACTAATGCTTTGTCTTTCAGCAACACCCTATCTGTACTGATGCTTTGTCTTTCAACACACCATTGTTCAACATGACCATTGCTTTTATTACTGATTTCATGATTTTTTTTTTTCTTTGGCCTCCTTATCTCGAGAGACAATGGGTAAGCGCCTAGAGGTGGTCAGTGGTGTGTGGAGCAGCGACTGGAGTGGCTATAAAGGCCAATTCTAGAGTGACAGGCTCTTCCACAGGTGCTGCAGAAAAATTTGATTGTCGGGGCTGTTACACAGTTGGCTCTTCCCTTGTGCCTCTGTCTTTTTTCCTGCCAACTGCTAAGTCTCTTCGACTCGCCACACTTTAGCCCCGCCTTTATGGCTGTCCGCCATTACATGACTGATTTCACAATCCTGTCATGATTAACATGAGTGCTTTGTGATGGTCAGGCCATCGAGAAAAATGCCGTGTTTCCCCAATCCCTTCTTTATTCAGAAATGTATCTGGTTGTCATTGAACCCACTTTTTACTTCAGTTGACTTCTATGAGAACATTCCTCAACTCTGAGCCTCTCAGTGAAAACAGTGACTTCCCTTCTCATTCCTAATTTCTTAATTTTCAACTCTGTCTCCTGGCAGATTGAACAACCTGCCTGGATTAATTTCGTTAAATTGTCTTAATAATTTTGAAAAATTCGAATGGATCATTTCAAAGTTCCCTTTTTTTCTGAAGAAAGGAAATGAAGGTCACAGACCACTAGATAATTGCAACAGTACATTTGCTTTTTGGAATCTGGGACATGAGGCTGAATTTTATTTCGGTGGTGGAGGCCCATTCGTGAGCCATGAATTGCCTCTAAAGCAGGGACCCCTCCACCGAACCCCCTAGGAGGCCACCAGGTCTTACCTGGTAGTGTCTCCACATGGTGGCAGGCCCCCATGACATTAGTTAAATAGGAGCGGAGGTGGGAAGCTGCCCTTAACTGGCCCTTAATTGGCCACTCAAGTGGCTCATTTGGCCTCAGGTGGGAGGGCCATCCATCAACTTCCCCACCACAAACAAAATGGCATGGTAGCAGGAGAATGTCAAGCAAACCAACCAATGCCTCCCCATGCCATTTGTCTGCTTTCCCCTCCTCCCACACCATCTCCAAGGGCCAGATGAAATTCAGCCCCATGGTATTTGGGAAGCGATGATATTGCAGAAATGCACTGGTGGTTATTGCTTAATAAAAAAGTCCTTGCATTACAGTTGGTGCTATCTCTCAAATGATGGATGATGGACTGGTACATCTAAGTCCTATGTATTTTCACATTAATGCAGCACAAAGTAGACATTTTATATCAGTCGGGCAGTAGATGATTGAACTATGTCAGTTCTAAACAGCTGCTAGTTGCTCCCCTGTCAAGCTTGAGTGTCAGCAGATGCAGAACATGTAATTTTTCCTACTCATCTGGAGCGCTGGCTGATCGGTTTTGAGATCTATAATAAAAGATAAGTGAAATGGGACAAGTTCAACACATTTGTTATCTGCTGCTGCGGAAAATTCATTTCACCATAAGTTGAAGGAAGGCAGCACATTGTCTATAATCATGAACACGCCCGAATATTTGCTTCAATTAGCCATTTGTTAGGTGATGAATCATTCATAATCTTTGCTCTACCCCTTTGTAAATCCAATCCCACAATACTCTGGAACATCTCTGCAATGTAAACTCACAGATTAAGAAAACTATTTACAATTTTACATCTCACAAGATTTTATGTCATGCCGAATAATATTTTGAGTACCACAGGCTCCATTTCGCAAAGTGATTTTTACTAATAGAGCAGCAGTGCAAAGGCTTTCTTGGTTATCTGTTCTTAATGGTGCAGCTCATTGAAATATTAAGAGTGAAATCTTTCTGAAGAATCTTTCTGAAGAATCTTACTGAGTTTAAAAGATGAAAAAAAACATAAAGGCTCTGTCCCCCTCTCAGGAAATGTCAGTATTCAAAATGGATAAGCTGAAAAATTGCTGGCTTGGAGCAGTGTTCACAGAGAATTACAGATGATTGGGATTGTGAAACACAGTGGAGATTTCAGTTGAGGTCACCAACTCTAATGATCCAGCTTAAATCTTTCGAACTCTGACGTATTACAGCCTTGAAAATCAGGATCCAAACCACTGATATTTATAATTTGTTTCTTATGCTACTGGTAGCGGATCTCGTCATGGAGATCTGGCGATTTGGAATTGTAATGTTAGTTACAATGATGTTCATTGATGTTCAAGTTTTTGATCAAATACTGCACTTTCTGTAAACATGTGGAGCAGATCGTTACCATGTGACAGAAAGTGATGGTGTGATTGTTAGCATCATGTGATGGGAAGTGAAGGGAATTAAGCAATTGGCAACAACATTTGACACCTAGAGAAAGTAAGTGATTAACAGGATATGTGATGAGTGAAGTTATCTGCAGTAATCCATTGAAATGGAGCACACGATACTTTGCACATCGAGTGGTACCACTCATTTCAATAATGGATCACTCTATGGTTGATGGCAGGAGGGAGAAGGAAGGAGAGCAAAACAGTTGCCAGATTGTACTCTTTATATAGACAGAAGATGTAATTTGCGTGAATATCATCAGACACATTGCCACTGCTATCTGTCACTCTTAGCACTGTGATTCTGAAACTGCCCTCCACGACTGACTGCAGCAACAAGATTAGAACTGCCTGTTCTTTGGCAAGGCTGCCATTTTTTTAGAAATTACCCCAGCTCATCCTTAACATCCTGTTATCAGTCAGAAACATTTCAGTAATTGCATGTGACAAAGTTTCAAACAGATATGCACTCCTCGTTCAGGGAGAGGCACTAGTCGAAACTCTGTTCCTTCTATGCAGTGATTCTTCTAAAGTTATTCATTCTCAGAATGTGGGCATCACTGGCAAAACCAGAACTATTGCCCATCCCTAGTTTCCCTGTTTTGATGTGAAGGTGGCTTTCTAGGCTTCCTCAGAGGGCTGTTAAGAGTCAACCACATTGGTGTGAGACCGGAGACAAATAAAGGCCAGATCAGGTAAAGATAGCAGGTTTCCTTCCCCAAAGGACATTCGTGAGCCAGGTGGGTTTTTATGACAATCCAACATGTCCATGTTCACTTTTACTGAGGCCAGCTATTAATTTCCAGTTTTTTTTATCAAATGAGTTCAAATTACTAAATTACCATGGCGGAATTTCAACTCAAATTCTCTGAATTTTGAGTCCAAGCCTCTGGAATACAGATTTACCCATCACTTGCAGAATTAGGGTTGCTGGACTTGGCAAAGCAATGGAAAATATCTGTGCTCCAGTCTCAGCAATCACTTGAGTCTAATTATTCTTTTATCTCTGAGGTGAATTTCCTTTGGATTTCTCTCACGATGTAACTTTGGTGGATGTTCAACATAACCTTCTTTGTGTGCTGTCATGCCAATGTGCTTTGCTGAATGATAATTTTCTTTAATCCACTGGCTGAAGACTTAAATTTATATTTTTTAAGAAATTTAAAAAGGAAAAGATAAAAGACAATAAAACAGGGCCACAGTGAAAAATAGTGGGAAGAGGAAACGTAATGTTAAAAAGACAAGCCTCAAGGTTTTGTGCCTTAACACGCGGAGCATTCGCAATAAAGTGGATGAATTAATCGCGCAAATAGATGTAAACGGGTATGATATAGTCAGGATTACGGAGACATGGCTGCAAGGTGACCTGGGACGGGTAATGAACATCCAGGGATGTTCAGTATTTAGGAAGGACAGACAAAAAGCAGAAGGCGGTGGAGTCACGTTGCTGGTTAAAGAGGAAATTAACGCAATAGTGAGGAAAGATATTAGCTCTGACGATATGGAATCTGTATGGGTAGAGCTGAGAAACACGAAGGGGAAAATAACATTAGTGGGGGTTGTATATAGACCCCCAAACTGTAGTGGTGATGTTGGGAATGGCATTAAACAGGAAATTAAAGATGCATGCGATAAAAGAACATCTGTAATTATGGGTGACTTCAATCTGCATATAGATTGGACAAATCAAATTAGTCACAATACCGCAGAGGAGGAATTCTTGGAGTGTATACGGGATGGTTTTCTGGACCAATACGTTGAAGAACCAACTGGAGAACAGGCCATTATAGACTGGGTATTGTGTAATGAGAGAGGAATAATTGACAATATAGTGGTGCGAGACCCCTTGGGGACGAGTGACCATAATATGATAGAATTCTTCAGCGAGATGGAGAGTTACGTAGTTGATTCTGAGACAAGGGTCCTGAATCTTAGTAAAGGAAACTACGAAGGTATGAGGCACAAGTTGGCCATGATGGATTGGGAAATGTTATTTAAAGGGATGACGGTGGATAGACAATGGCAAACATTTAAAGAGCGCATGGATGAACTGCAACAATTGTTTATCCCTGTCTGGCGCAAAAGTAAAACTGGAAAGGTAGCCAAACCATGGCTTACAAGGGAAATTAGAGACAGCATTAGATCCAAGGAAGAGGCATATAAATTTTCCAGGATAAACAACAGACCTGAGGATTGGGAGCAGTTTAGAATTCAGCAAAAGAGGACCAAGGGTTTGATTAAGAAGGGGAAAATAGAGTACGAGAGCAAGTTTGTGGGGAACATAAAAACTGACTGTAAAAGTTTCTATAGATATGCGAAGAGAAAAAGATTGGTAAAAACAAATGTAGGTCCCTTACAGTCAGAAACAGGGGAATTTATTATGGGGAATAAAGAATGACTGAGCAACTAAATGCACACTTTGGTTCTGTCTTCACAAAGGAAGACACAAATATACCAGAAATGTTGGGGAACACAGGGCTTACTGACAGAGAGGAACTGAAAGAAATCAGTATTAATAGAGAAATGGCTTTGGGGAAATTGATGGGATTGAAGGCCGATAAATCCCTAGGGCCTGATGATATGCATCCCAGAGTACTTAAGGAAATGGCCCTAGAAATGGTGGATGCAGTGGTGGTCATCTTCCAAGATTCTATAGACTCTGGAGCAGTTCCTACAGATTGGAGGGTAGCTAATGTAACCCCACTATTTAAAAAGGGAGGTAGAGAGAAAGCAGGGAATTATAGACCAGTCAGCCTGATGTCGGTAGTGGGGAAAATTCTAGAGTCCATTATCAAAGATTTTATAGCAGAGCCCTTAGAGAACAGTGGTAGAATAGGGCAGAGTCAGCATGGATTTATGAAAGGGAAATCATGCTTGACAAATCTACTACAATTTTTCAAGAATGTAACTAGTAGAGTTGATGAGGGGGAGCCAGTGGATGTGGTTTATTTGGACTTCCAGAAGGCTTTCCACAAAGTCCTACATAAGAGATTAGCGTGTAAAATTAAAGCGCATGGGATTGGGGGTAGTGTACTGTGATGGATAGAAAATTGGTTGGCAGACAGGAAACAAAGAGTAGGGATAAATGGGTCTTTTTCGGAAAGGCAGGCAGTGACTAGTGGGGTACCGCAGGGATCGGTACTAGGACCCCAGCTATTCGCAATATACATTAATGATTTAGATGAGGGAACTAAATGTAATATCTCCAAATTCGCAGATGACGCAAAACTGGGTGGGAGGATGAGTTGTGAGGAGGATGCAAAGAGGCTTCAGGGTGATTTGGACAAGTTGAGTGAGTAGGCTAATGCATGCCAGATGCAGTATAATGTGGATAAATGTGAGGTTATCCACTTTGGTAGCAAAAACAGGAAGGCAGATTATTATCTGAACAGCTATAAACTGAGAGAGGGGAATATCCAGTGAGACCTGGGTGTTCTCGTACACCAGTCGCTGAAGGTAAGCATGCAGGGGCAACAGGCGGTAAAAAAGGCAAATGATATGTTGGCCTTCATAGCGAGAGGATTCGAGTACAGGAGCAGTGATGTCTTGCTGCAATTATACAGGGCCTTGGTGAGGCCACACCTGGAATATTGTGTGCTGTTTTGGTCTCCTTATATGAGGAAGGATGTTCTTGCTATAGAGGGAGTGCAGCGAAGGTTTACCAGACTGATTCCTGGGATGGCGAGACTGACGTATGAGGAGAGATTGAGTCGGTTGGGATTATATTCGCTGGAATTCAGAAGAGTGAGGGGGGATCTCCTAGAAACCTATAAAGTTCCAACAGGACTTGACAGGGTGGATGCAGGAAGGATGTTCCCGATGGTGGGGGAGTCCAGAACCAGAGGTCATAGTCTAGGGAAATGGGGTAAACCTTTCAGGATTGAGATGAGGAGAAATTTCTTCACCCAGAGAGAAGTGAGCCTATGGAATTCGCTACCACAGAAAGCAGTTGAGGCCAAAACATTGTATGTTTTCAAAAAGGAGTTAGATATAGCTCTTGGGTCTTAAGAGATCAAAGGGTATGGGACAAAAGCCGGAACAGGCTACTGAATTGCATGATCAGCCATGGTCATAATGAATGGCTGAGCAGACTCAAAGGGTCGAATGGCCTACTCCTGCTCCTATTTTCTATGTTTCTATGTTACTATCTGACTTTGCTAGCAGCTTAAGATGGCCACATAATTTGCAATACTACATTGCAAGGCCTGTGAGATGGAGGCAAAATGGCTACAAGAACCAAGACTCAGGATGTTTAAGGGAACTACCTGTTCTTTTTAGGAAGAATAAATACACTGTTAACTACCATGCTTGCATCACTGGGTGACTGTTGTGTGACAAGCCGCTGCCACCCCCTCCACCCCCCATCTGTGGTTTTAAGCTGGTGTTTTTCTGCAAAAGCAAGGAGAAAAATCTGGACTGTGACACATGCAAACAAAAGTGGGGGTCCCTCTCTCTCTCTCCATTCCAGCTTGCAAGCTTCAAACTCTGCCTGCTAACTGACCACCTCTGCACACCCTGGCTACAATCCGAAAGCCCTTTAGAGGAAATCCCCTCTGCAGGGTGACTTGTGGCTGCTCCTCCACCCAGGAAGGCAGGGAGGACCTCTAGGCCTGCCTGGAGTGTTGGCTCCCCAGCCTGCCACTGGGTGCCCACCTTCAGGTACCTAAACTGTTCCCAGCTACCTGCGGGAAGCTGGAGGCTGACTGGAAAATCCCAGTTGGCCTCCTTTAATTGACCTTTAGTGGCTCTTAATGAGCCTGATTAGCCACCCGCTGCGTGCAGGCAGGGAGCCCTGCTGCAGGCCGATCCTGCCTCCACAAAAATGGCCCAGAGGTGGGATGGAGTCATGGAACCAGCACGCCGGCTGGCGGCGCTATTTCTAGCTCCCACCCACTTCTGGTCCCAGCCCTGGTGGAGGGCCCAAAACCCAGCACTTTGAATGTGCCTTCAGTAATCTTTTTCAACTCTTGTCCTAATACCTACTAAGCATGAAATACTATTGGTATTTTGCTATGTGCATGTTGTTAATTTAAGTCGATACCTGAAAAGAATTTTGCGTAAGTAGTTCCCAGGACTCTCATTATGCCAAAGTCAGCCATGTGACAAGTGAAAATTTTGGATTTGAAATTTTGCATTCCTTCTTTATTTCATAATGTCATGTGTGTTCAAGAGAAAGTACAAAAACATCAGAGAAAGGCTATACTTAAGAGAGAAATCATGGAAGGACTGCACCATCATTCAATTCAGACAGAAGTGGCTCAATGTTACCAGCGCTTCAGGGACATGCTGGCAAGCGGTGGGGGAGCATAAAGTGGTGAGGAAAGGAAGGGATGGAGTGCCTGTCAGCTTCCTGATACTGTGGGATTTTATCAGTGGCGGGGAAGGTGGAGAGGCCAATCGAGGTTGTCACGCTCATGGAGGGAACATAGATAAAATATGATATGAACTGGAGGAATTATGAAATAAAAGTAGTTTGTTGAACGAAGCTACCGGAAAATGAACACTTTGCTACCCAACAACATGGAGGGAGAGGTCAGGTGATACCCTCCTGTACTGCCAATTGACATATTTGTCTGTTGAAGACGGGACCTGGAATCACCTCGAGGAGGCACATTGAGATCTAAAACAGCCCACTCCATGCTGACAATTCCTTTCATTAAAAATTGGCTCATCAAAGGCTTTTACAGACAGAATGACCATGAAGCCAAAGCCAAGATAAAAAGTATGAAATAACACCTATTTATCAAAATGGACCACATTCAGATGCCATTATGTAGCAATGGTGCACACATCCTGGGACATTGTATAAACACCCCAGGGGAGACACTCTTGAGTCACCTGACTAAAACAAAAACCTGATAGGTTTTTACCTTAAAAGAAGTAACTTTTCTGAGATAGAGAGACTGAAGGCCACTCCAGACAGAAAAGCTGGGAGATCGATCCCGCTAAACAAGAGCCCTGCCAGCACTATCACTGTGGCAGTGAGATTGCAAGATGACCTTGAAAACTCTCCATCTGAGAAACTGAACCAGGACTTCCACCACCAACTTTGGACTGAGTTTGAACCAAAGGAGACTGCAACACTTCATCAATTCCAAGACAAGGAACATTCAGGCCTGCAGCACTGTTAAAAATTCCTCCCAGAAAGCCAAAGAGGTTTCAAAGTAAACTTTCTTTACAACAATCAATGTTTAATTGCATGCTACCCTCTACTCTCTATCTTTTCCTGTGTGTGCATGTGTGTGATATGTGAGTGGGTGAGTTTGCAAACATTTTCAGGTATTGTTTTAATTTTCCTTTTTAAACCTATGAGAAAATCTGTCATTTGTCTGTTTATTTGACCTTTTAACACTCAGGGACTAAAGCATTATTTTTCTAAAAACACTGTCTGCGGTCAGTTGAGAGGTGAAAAGTGGAAGCCACCAACACCACTTCCCGTCTGTCCGTAACAAAGCCCTTAAGTGGCCAACTAAGGGCCTCTTCCCACTGCTGCTGGCATTTTACCAGTGGTAGCAGGCCCCCACCAGGTAGGGAGACCACACAGTAAAACCTGGCAGCTCCCCTGTGGGCTGGGTTGCGGGGCCCTCGTGATCCGGCACTTTGTGGCCCACGGTCCCCCCACCAGCAAGTGCCACCCCCATGGAGAAACATCCCCCACCTCGCCCACCGCTCTAGGGCTTGCCTGACCGACTCCGGTGGTCCATATGTCACTCATTCAGGTTCTGGGGCAGTATCCATGATGCTGCTTTGGCCTGTTTTGGTTCCAGCAGTGGCCACCATCCACACTGGCGCTGCAGAGACTGAAGAGCTGCCAGCCTTCCGATTGGCTGGCAGCTCTTTTGGGTGGTTTCCTGTCTTTTAAAGGGACAGGAGACTCAGCGTCAAGCAGTTAATTGCTTGAGCACTGAAAAATGCGGCCAAGGGTCCCCCAAACAACCGAGGTGGGGTTGCTCACAGCTTTCTGGCCTAGCGTCAGGACCCCTGCCACGCCAACAAAGTTCAGCTAGGATGTCCTACATTGAGACATGATACATAGCCAGCGGGCCAGATTTTAATTGGAAACCGCAGGTCCTAACTTCTAACTTCCGTCGAGGCCATGAGCAGCCAGTCACATGTGATCAAGCAACAGCCGGCCAATTAAATTGAATGAGATGCAGGGGCCGTCCAATAAATGGGCAGTGGTGGGAGTGGAAGGGGAGACACTGGCACCAGCTGATGCCATGGCAGGAGCTCACGGTGCATTTAAAGGGCTGCCAGCCTTGCATTCAATGTTTTCTGGGCAAGTATAAGGATTTCTTTAGGGGAGAAAGGCTGCAGGACGATGGCACAAAGGAAGACCCATGCTTTAGTGATGCCTTCCTCCAGGTTCCCTTACAGGCTGCCTGGAAAAGGCAGGAGATACTCTTCCCTAGGGATGGGAGAAGGACAGTGTGCACTTGACCAAGCAGGCCTGGCTGCAGATAGCAGAGGAGGTCAGCAACTGTGAGGTCACCCCAAAGTCCTGGATTCTGTGTTGCAAGTGGTTCGTCTGGGCAGAAAAGTGAGTACCTCTTAAAGCCTTTAGTTCTTGGGCATTGCATTTGTCAGAGGAAGAGGGTGCATTGGCTTGAGAGGGAGTGCCCACCCAGATGTGGGCAAAGGGTCAGATATAGACAAGCTGCCTGAGGCATAGTGAAATGGGGCTGAAAGGCTGCCTTTTGTCATTGGGGACCCTCATGAAATCCCTGATAAGGGGCCACATGCAGGAGATATCAGAGATCCCCCATTAGTAACAGCTCGACTACCACCAGCATATGTTTTGGGTTCCTGCTGGGAGAGCAATGTGGTGATCTTGGGATTTGAGTGGTATTTAGCCAGGTTTATTAAGCTATATGAGACAGTGACAGAGACAGCATGCCGTTGAAAAAATGGATTCTTCTTTCAACACACTACAACCAACAACATTCATCTTGTATCGGCAGGACAAGATAGCACACAATGTCAGAGAGTGGGCCAAGACTGGTGGTGGTGTCTCAAATCTGCATGAGCCCGATGGAGGAGGAGGATATGGAGGTGCAGGACGGACGGTGCATTGCAGATGGAGAGACAGGAGCACCTTCCCAAAACAGTGAGAGATGTCGCCACGGGGCACAAGGGTGCATCAGTAGTGATAGAGGCCATGCTGCTCACCAGGCATCTGAAGCCTACAGGGGTCTCCAACTTAGGGGTGTTTGCCTTGTCGGGAGGTGAGGCCCTTGATCCTTCAATGTCTCTGTTCTCTCATGCAGGTCACATAGAAAATCCACAGAGAGCCTCTGAGACTGTGGGAGAGCCTGAGAACTCTGAGGGGGAGGACAGATCCTCAGAGGGTCCATCGTCACCTCATACACCCGCACCCTCCATCAGTGCAAATACTCTTATGTCGGTGGGTATGTGTTTGCGGTTAGATTCGGGCACACAATCTAGTGGACACAGCATGGACATGCCCGAGCAGCATTCAGAGGCTGTGACAGTCCGGGCCTCTGGAGTACTGTGGGAGGCCAGACCCATGCCTCTGGTGTCATCAGCATGGTGGGAAATGCTGCAGTTGCAGCAAGAGGTCAGGCAATATCTGGCAGAGATGCCAGAGTCTATGCGTGCCCAAGCGCAGAGGATGGAGGATTCCATCCAGGCCTTGGATGCTGCACAGTCTCTTACTGGTGCCTGTGTGGCATCCTCCATTGACAGATTAGTGACTCTCCTAGAGAGCCACATCTAGCAGAGCACACAGTGTCTGCAGGATATTCGTGCAGACCTGCAGACCCTTGTCTTTACCAGGAGCTCAAGGCAGCAGTGGCAAGGCGAGAGGGCGACTGGGGACCTGGAGTCAACACCAGATCCTCTACCCTCTCAAGTCAGCAGAGAGGCAGAAGTCAGCCTTGCAAGGGAGGATGAATGGCTGGAGGCTCCTCTCTGGGTACTCCTGGTATGAGCAGCAGTTCCTCAGTGCCTGTGCCGGTGACGCCAGATCCTCCGTCATCCCTGATGACAGAGAGTGATACTGCTTCTGTGCAGGAGGCCCTCAACATGCCGGGGTCCTCTCAGCCTCAAGCTTTCAGAGGATGACTGCCAAGGTCATCACTGACTAAGGGGCAGCAAGGTCAGCAGCCTGCCTCCACCTCAGCTGACAGCAGAGGGGAAGAACAACGTGGGAGTGCACACAAAAGAATAAAGGAGAACACCTAGAGGAACGGGGGATTCAAGGGTGAATGTATAATGTCAATAGAAAGGGTAGCATTTGGTGTCATGAATAATAAACATTACTTTCTATCACACAAGATCTCCTTCCTCTTATTTATGACTTCATTTCAATTCTGCCTCTGTCAAGGGGCTCAAGGTGAGGGATCATGCTGCTAGGTGAAAAGTCTGGAGCCTTGCCATCTGAGCTCTGGGCACCTGGGTGCTGAGTGAATGCTTTCTGAAGGAAGGAAGGTGCAAACAGGGCTGCATAAAGGTAAGTCTTTATTGTTCAACTGACAACTGGCAGTATAGATCAAAGGAAGCGCCAATGTAGAGGCCATTGTGAGCCTCCCTTGCATATATCTCATGACACCATTCCTGTTGTCCTTGGGGTCCTTCATCTGGCAATGCTTGGTCAGCTTCCTCCTCGCTATCCTCATTGTCCAATGTCTCCCCTTCTGTAGCAGCAGTTTGTGCAGTGCACAGCAGACTACCATGATATGTGAGACCCTCGCCAGACCAATCTAGGTACTTGAATCTCATCTTGACTAGATCTGTCAATTGTCCTGTAGCAGGAGTTGTACCTCTCCTCTGCATCTGTGTGTGGGTTCCACACAAGCATCTGTAGCCATGTCCTCAGTGAGTAGCCCTTGTCTCCAAGGGTCCATCCCTGAAGGCATGCGAGAGGCTGGAAAAGCCCCAGCACCTGGGACTGCCTCAAAATGTAGACATCGTGGCAACTTCCTGAGAAGCGTGCACTGACCTGCAGGATCCATTTATGGTGGTCACAGAAAAGCTGTACTTTGAGGGAGTGGAAGCCCTTCCTGTTGATGAAAACGTCTGGCTGGTGTTCCGGAGCCCTGATGGCCACATGAGTACAGTTGATAACATCTTGTACCTGGGGGAATCCACGATGGCCCAGAACCCGATGGTTCTCTCAGCCTGAGAGTTGGAATCTGTGCAGAAGCACACATAATCGCCGGCCCTCCTGAAAAGGGCGTTGGTGACTTCCTTGAAGCACTAATGGGCTGCTGACTGTGAGATCTCACACACATCCCCTGTGGATTCCTGGAATGATTCAGAGGTGTAGAAGTTCAGTGTAACGGTGACCTTCAGTGCCACTGGCATTGGATTTCCACCAAGTCCCCTGGAGCACAGCTCGTCCTGCATCATAGTGCATAGGTCAATGATGGCCTCCCTGGAGAGGCGGAGTCTTCATTAGCACTGCCTTTCAGACATCTGTAGGTGGTTGAGCCTCGACTGGTACACCCTCTCTGTAGGATAGCTTCTTCTGCTGGTTTTCCCCTCTGCACCCTTTTCCACCAACTGGATGCAGATACAGAACGTCCTGTGGGCTCACAGATCGTTGTGGTGCCGCTGCCGGTGCCTTGATCTCCCTCTCACTCTGCTGCACTTCCTCTTCAATGGGGTCATAGAATCACAGAATCATAGAAAGTTTACGGCACAGAAAAAGGCCACTTGGCCCGTCGTGTCTGTGTCGGTCCCCGAAGCCTGGATGAATGAGGCCCATGATCTCACCTTGAGTTCAAGGCCTTCATTGCCAATGGACCCCCACTTCCCCTACTTCCCCCCACATGTCACATATGACGAGGTGACACTTGCCCATTGTCTCCCGGCATTGTACACCTGCAGAGCTGCCAACTTTGCCCCCACTCCTCAGACGATGCCCTCCTTTCTCCACCTTTCCTGGCAGTTGATGCTGCCTCTCCCGAAGGCCTCCCTTTTCAGACAGAAATGAGCTCCAGCCTCCATGTTACCTGCCTCAACCAAGTGGTGCTGTGAAGCCTTGTGATTCCTGGGCGCCTTTAATAAAATTTAAAATTAAGAATAAAATCGCTGTCAGTAAGCCTCGCAACTACCTAATTGCCTGCCCGCCACATCGATGTCTGCTCTCCGCCGTCCATGTTTGTTGCCATCCATAAAATCAGGATGGAATGTCACTACGTCAGATGTCCGGTCCGACATCTCCCATCCCGATTTAATGCCCCCCCACCGTCCCGTTGCCTCCATTCCTGACCCTGAGGTCCACGTAAAATTCTGCCCATGATCTCTTCAATAGTAATAAGTCAACTTGTAGAAATGTTGGTAAAGGCTCGATGGCAGTCAATTTAAAATTGTGTTTTGGGATTTTTGTTTTTTAGCATGGAGTTACACAATGGAGCAGTCTGTTTCATTTTTGTAGCGTAGTTAACTTGAATAACACTTTTCAGTGGAAAATAAAAGTTGTGTTTAAGCATACGTGGCTTACTTCTGTTTCTGAAAATATAGACGCAGACTTTAAAGAGGAAGGAAGGTAACAAATTCTGAACCAGAGTAACCATTCGAACTGGTCAAACAGTATTAAAATTTAGTCCTTAATCCCTCTTTTAGCAATTGGGAACGGAATGCAATTTTGCGGTACATTTCTTTGTCACAATATGTGTCAGACTTCCAATGTACTTCCTAGAAAACTTGTTCTTATATCTACACAGTTGGAATTTTGGATAACACATAAATAGCAAAAGTGAAGATCAACCTTATCAAACCATTAAACTCATTTTCAATCATATTTTAAAAATTATTTATGATATGGATACGTTTCTGTCTTTTCAAAATAATTTGCTCAAGGAAAAATATTCAATGAGCTTGCTTTGTGAAACAGTTCTATCTGTATTTTTACAACTGTTGAGTGTAATCATTATTCAAATGTCTTAATTCTCAGTGAGAAAACAGGGGCCGGATTTTTAAAGTCCGCTGAGGGCAGGCGTGGGCGCATGCGCAATTTGTCAATCATGTTCTCGGAGGTCGGCACTGGGTCCCGCCGCCTCTAGAATGTGTGGCCATTTTTAAAGGGACTGCAGGAAGAAGGGAATGGCAACCCCCTACGCCTCCAAATAGTTGCCTGTTGAGCTCATTGTGGAGCTCATTAACAGGCTTGTCATCAGCAGATTGGGATTTTCAACGGAAGGGCACAGGGAAAACACCATGTCTGGAACACGGCAGAGTCTGGAGGATGTGAGCAATGCGGGGAGCCATGAGAGCTATGGGAATGGCTGATTAACATAATGCAGAGGCCCAAAATAATGCTCAGCTGCTCTAAAAGTGCCACAGCATAGCCATTGCTGGAGCTGTAAGACATGCTTTTCTTGGTGGTGTGTGGTAAGTACCTGGAGAGGGAAGTGCAGTTGCTGGCATCACTGGGCACTTGGGGTTAGCAGGGGAAGGTCTGGTGAGCAAATGTGTGCCACCAGGGGGAGTTCAGATGGGAACAGGCTACTCTGACATTGAGCAGTGCAGCCAGGATGAGCTTTAGCAGTTACAACCTCCTGGACAGCAGGAGGCCAGAGGAGCACAGCGGAGGGCTGCAAGAGGAAGAAGGCGCTGTCCAAGAAATTTGGTCCACTACCCAAGAGTCAGCTGCCTGCAAATGACAGAGCACCAGTGCCACAGGAGTCTACGCCTATCCAGGCAGATGGTCTCGGACCTTTGTGTTCCGATCCACAATGTCCTGAGCCCTCATGGCAGTCCCTTACCTGCAGCCATTAAGGTCACCGTCACTCTGAATTTCTATGCAAGTGAGTCATTTCAGGACCGTGGACCTAGGTGGCATCTCACAGTGGGCAGCTCATTGTGCCATCAGGCAGGTCACAGATGCTATATGCCAAAGGGCGAGGGATTACATCCACTTTGATACGATGAGCCTATGCAGGCACAGAGGTCTTTGCACTTTGCTGCCTTCGATAGATTTCTTCAGGTCCAGAGGGTCATTGATTGCAACTACATAGCCATCAAGGTACTGACAGATGAGCCAGTCAGATTCCAGAACAAAAAGAGCGACCACTCATTGAATGTGCAGATGATCTGTGACTAAAGGAAGCAAATTTGCAGATCTGCACTCGATTACCGGGCAGCTGTCATGACTCCTTTATCCTGTGGGAGTACTAGGTGCCGCAGCTCTTCAGACTCCTTGGGTAGCTGCTGGGGGATAAAGGTTATCCCCTAAATAGGTGGCTCCTGATCCCCATCTAAAGCCCAGACATGGATGGAGAGAGGAGCTACAATCAGAGCCATCACCTAACACAGATCTGCAATGAACAGACCATTGGCATCTTGAAGATGCACTTCTGTTGCCTTGACCAGTCGGGTGGTGCCCTCCAGTACGAGCCAGGTAGAGTGTCCTGTATTGTGGTCATCTGCTGTGCTCCACACAACATAACACTGCAAAGAGGCCTGGAGATGGATGAAGTGGAGGAGCTGGAATGCCACTCCACCTTGGAGAAGGACTGGGCAGAGAAGAAGAGGAGGAAGAGAAGGGCTCTCTCAAGAAGTAGCCGGCTCCCAGGCAATAGATGATGCCTGTCAACACTGTCCCAGACCTCAGGGTGAAATGCAGGCTGGCATATCTGCAAGGGCCAAGCTGATTCAGCAGCGCCTCATCTGATCACCCTGAGCCCTTGTGGCTGATGTCCCCTAAACTCACCTTCCAGCATAGAGAGCGATCATCCCGCTATGACTCTTAACTGTGAGGTCCTCTTACCAACCACGAGCATGCAGATTGAGAGTCCCTCCATCAACATTGTCCAATATCATAAGGCATGGGCACATAACATTCCCAGGGCTCCACATCCTCACCATCCGCCACACAATTCTACATCCCCCTTTTGAGAAGAGACATCAACAACACATCTGTCAGAGTGATGACATAAAGAAGTTATATTGTGATGCAAATGAAATAACAGACAGATGTAGACAATAGCACCCAGGTGACGCATTAGGTGAATTCAGTGGCATGGTGCCTTCCTCTGCCTAACACTTCTAAAGGGTGCTCCCCCTGTGGCAGAGGATGAGGTGAAGGCAGTCTGCTCCCTAATCTCTGCCACTGGCTGAGATGCCCGTGGGGGCTCCTCCACAGGCTGCTGTGCCTGCATTATTTCAGGGGCTGCCTCTGTCACAGGGCCTTGGCACACAGATGGCTCGCGATTTGGAGGGAGCAAGGGGCCAAAGGATGATGCCAGTTCCTCCTGAGGGGTGGCCCCTTCGTGTACCACTTCGACCATTTCAGACCTTGCCTGGCGCTCTTGGATGCTGGAAGTGACCACTGACTGGGGCACAACTGGCATCTACTCTGAGCACCTCTACACCATCAGCGACACTGAACAGTTGATGCTACATAGAGTCTCGCTCTTTCTGTGCATATCAGCGCACCGCTCCTGGACCTACTCAGAGTAGGTGCTGCATGTGGCTCTCCAAGAGGTAGCCCAATCGCAATGGAGGTGCTCATGCGATCAAATCCCTGAGTCATGACAGAGCACCTTGCTCCTCAAGGTCTCAGGGACCTTCAACAAATTGGAACTTATCACCTTCTAACTCTTGAGGAAGACCCTCCTTGTTTATTACACATGAAGTCCAGCATCTTCGCCGAGTGATGCATCTTCCAAACGGGACTGCCCACAGCTGAAGCTACCTCAGCCGTGTCCCCGAAACTCATCTTCCAGCATAGAGAGCGATCATACCGCTATGACTCTTAGCTGTGAGGTCCCATTGCCAACCACGAGCATGCAGATTGAGAGTCCCTCCATCAACATTGTCCAATATCATAAGGCATGAGCACATAACATTCCCAGGGCTCCACATCCTCACCACCTGCCCCACAATTCTACATCCCCCTTTTGAGATGAGACATCATGCATGATGCGAGGTTCACCTAGTGCTCCACTTTCTACGCTAATCTGTGGCCCAACCAAGGAGTCTGTGCTGGTGGAAGGTGTCGAGGTATGCTGTGATGGTGCATGTTCTGTGGACTCCCCTCCCCACTGCCGAGGATGGCAGTGCCAATTCAGCTGGTCCACTTTGCTCCCAATCTGCAACTTGCCCTGTGGTAAACACAAGAAAATGGAAATGAAGACTCGTCCTACTCAACAAGTGCCCCAGCGCAACCATCACTCAGATGACACTGGTTTTAGATCCATAGTACACATTGGGACAAGGAGTCTCCTCCATGCCCTTCACCTCAAGAAAGAGCTATCCAATGACCTTTTCGCTCATGCCACCCATCACGCCATTCCGCACCAAATGTCTTGAAGGCACCCTGGCGATCTGCAGCGCCGCCCCCTCCATTCATATCAGATTGCAGAGCTGGGTCACTCCGCCACCTGTTCTGACCATCTTTCGTGCGTTATGGAATCTCTTCTCCTACAGGATGAGAGGAGAATGATTCATGAGTAAGCTGCCCTCCTTCATCTCTTCCAGCATGACATACCTGTGGGCTGATGTTCCCTTCAGTGATGTTTCCATCTGAATGTCACCCCATATGTGAGGGTGGCACCATCGCAGTATAGTGACCACTCACTCTGAAAATATAGGAAGAACGATGGACATTCTGTGAGGTCGGCTCTTGTGCATTCTGCTGCTCAGAGAGTTGGTGCCCAATCAACCGGATGCCTCTGGCTACTCAACTTACCAGACTGCAAGAGGTCATTGAACCTTTTTCTGAACTGGACCCAGGTCCGTCGCATGGGTCCCTGGCTGCTGACCTCCATGGCCACCTCCGTCCAAGCCATTTTGGTATCACTGGGTGGATTTCTCCTTCCTGAGGCCTGGAAGAACAGCTCTCTCCTCTGCGATACTCCAAGGAAGCATCAGAGAAATGTGGCATGCCTCATGATCCTCTGATTTCCCTGGTATTACATTCCTGAAGGCAATGGCAAGCTCAGTCATGGCTGCCACTTGCATTTTAATTTTGCCTTTAGTGACCTGTTCCCACTTCTAGGATGCTTCCGACACCTCCAATTGAGTGCTGGATTCGCCCTTAGGCCAATTAACTAATTAGAATTTGAAAACAGTATCGCATCACTGACGCTGACCTGGTGTGGGGTCCAGAAACGGAAATATTCCAGGTATCTGGTTCCTAATCCCATAATGAAAATTCCAGCCCAAGTGTTTTGACTAGAAGAACTGCTCATAACCCTAATATTTGTGATCAATTTTGTCAGGTTTCATTTCAACCTTCGGCTTATGATAAGGGATCTATTGATTTCAGTCTTGAAAGCTCCAATTGACCCAGCTACCCTTTTAGAGGAAAGAATACCAAACTTACTACCCTTTGTGTGAAAAAGTGCTTTCTGTTTTGCTAGTTTTAATTTCACAATTATGCCCCCTCGCTTTTGGTTCCCCACCAGAAAGTATAGTTTCACTTTAACTACCCTATTGAATTCTCACCTCAGTCAAATCACCACTATATCTCCTATAGATGAAGGAATACAAGCCACTACTTTCCTTTACCACAGCATCTACTGTGTATCATCTTCGTGTAAAGCTGGCAGTTTTATATTCATTTTAGGACCCATCATGTTTGCAATGAGAAAATGTTCAGGTAATCAATCTAGGTGAGGTTTGAGCCCAGATGAGTAAGCCATGTTCCAATACATTGTATCACTCAACTCCTCAGTTAAATTTATGATATTTAATTGAAAGGCAAAAGTTAAGGAAAGAGAAATTAGGAAAGTAACACAAAGAACTGACCTTGAAGTCTCAAATTGAGGCCCAGTGGATCTTTGCAAAAAATAAGCAGAACACTAACTATGGCAGAAAAAAGACTTAGGCTGTCCATTATTCTTCACGATGAGGGTTAAAGACTCAGCAGATAAACCCTATGCATAGGAATCAATCGAAATGCAGTAGAAGGGTGACAAAGAGAACAATGAATAGGAAATTATTCAGGAAATAAGCACCCAATCTAAAAATGAATCAACTGTAACATCCCATTAAATCAAATAGTCTAATTTCATTGATTCAAGCGGTATGTTGGTATACTAAAGTGCTGTTGAGAAACAGTCAACATGGAGTAGCAAGACATTGCTCTTCAAACACAATCTCCTGCATGGCTGGTCCTCAGTGCCATTTACGTGAGATGCTTCCTTCAAAGGAGGTTTTTTTAAAGAAAGGAGGGAAAGGGATATCTATATGAAATATTAGACCAAAATCATTCACAAGGCATACAAGCTTCCTCATTGCTGAATACTGCCCAGCAGAAAACTAGATTTACAATTCCGTTTATAACAAGTATCTCTGGAGTATCTCTGGAATCCTCAAGGATCTATCGCTGGCTCCCACCTATTTTTCATCTACATTTTACCCCAGCGATATCATCTGAAAACACAATGTCAGTGTCCACATGCACACTGACGACACCCAGCTCTACTTCAGCACACTTCGGTTGTGATAAGTGTATTTGTTAGTATGTTATAATCATTTAAATATATGCTTATACTAATATGTATAGCGTCACAGGAAGTGATGCAATATCACATGATTCAGTTTTCTTGCACAGTTAGCACGTGTAAGCTGAAGCAACGAGTCTCCATTAAAGCTTTGTGTTCGACCTCTATGCCTGCCCTTCAGCTTTCTTTGTATTAATATAGAAAGTGATGATATAATATGGTGGCAGCAATAGTGAGTCAACAGCATTGATCAGAAGCTAAAAATGACAATTCAAGCCAGAAGCCCTTTCTGAAGCACTGCGATTGGATCACAGCTCTCACATTGGGAGAGCAACAGTGTGAGTAGAGATTGAAGGCAATTTGGGCGCACTCCCGGTTTTGCCCTGAGCAGGCAAGACAAAAATCAACGGTAGTTTCAGCCGCAGAGATCTGTGCAGTGTCATGTTTTGCACAGATTCCTTCCCTCCGTCACCATACTTGCACGCCATTAGCCGACCCTAACGTCAGGGTCCCTTCGGCCTACAAGTTCACAAACCTGCACTACAGCAACACAGCTCAGGGTGTGGCTCCTGCTCAGCTCTGCAGACATTGCAGCTTGCTGCAACTTTTAAAGTAAGGTTTTCTCTTCAGGTGGGGAAAAGAATAGGACTCTAAGGCAATGGCAGCCATATTTCCAGAGATGGACTGGAAAGCATCTGACGTCCCAGGCGAACTCAAAATTGTTTAAGCAGGGGATTGAACTATGCTTCCTTGACCACAAAGTTGTGGATGCAGAGAAGCAGGCGATTAAAATTAGGTTAGGAAATGAAGGTCTGTGCAGGATCAATACCTCTGGTTTATCTGATGCTGAATAGAGGCATCCATCAAAGCTATGGGCAACATTAGAAAGTCAGCTTAAGATTAAAGTCAATTTCTGAGTACACCGCCTGGAACTCATGTGGTATAGACAGAAAACCAATGAAAGCTTGGACGACTTTGTTAACTGATGCAAAAATTAAAAGAATGTTACCTCTCTGATGCTGAATTCTCAGAACGAATTATGGAGTTGGTTATTATCTCCATTCTTATTGAGGCGCTCCAGAAAGACCTCCTGGAAAAGCTGAAGGGACAAGGAGTGGAGAGTATGCTACAGGGACGGCCGCAGATGCGAGGTAATTATCACAGGGAGACAGTTTTAGCAAGCCTTAGGGTCTGAAATGCCTGTTCATACAATATCCAAGGCACCCAGACAGAACAAGGTATGCAGTAACTGCGGGCTCTCCCAACAAATGCATATATGATCGGCAGACGCAGACAAGCGTAAGTCATGTGGGCTTAGAGAGCACTGGGCCAAACTTTGAAGAAGGTCCAGCAGCAGGAATGTGTGGAGAAGCCAGAGCAGGCAGTGGTCAAACCGCAGAAGTACACCACCCAGAGGCGAAGGGAGGCTAGAGACTTCCAGGCAACATCAAAAGCATAGACCCATTCACAATATAGTGGAACATCTGACAAAAACGGATGAGGTGGATCAAGGTGAAGACACTACAGATGAACAGCTGTTTCATGCAATTACCTTAGCAGAACATGTCCATTCTGTTAACAAAATGAACGATAATGCAACACTCCAGATCGTCTGCCCCAATAAGGCAGGACAGCATCGACTGAGAGTGAAGACTGATACAGGTGCAAGAGCCAACACTCTACCTTTCTGCATTCTCAAGGGCACGCACTACGAGGCATGAAAGTCTGTGGTCCAACCCACAAGCGTGAAGCTTACAGCATACAATGACTCAACAATAAAGTGCGTAGGTTGCCAAGACCTGGAATGCGGGTACAAAAGTCAACATGATATCGTCAGATATCAAGGGATTGGGGAGCAGTGCAGGAAAATGGCACTGAGGTAGAAGATCAACCATAATCTAGTTGAATGGTGGAACAGGCCCAAAGGGCCAAATGACCTACACCTGCTCCTTTTTTCTATGTTCCTATGACATTCTACATAATGGATGTGTCAGGACCAGTGTAGCAGGTCAGCCGGTGTGCAACAAACTTAACATGGTCACCATCCATGAGCTGACCCAATTAGAAGATCACAGCATTCAAAACAGGTGCACACCCATTGGACCTCCAGAGCTATAACAAAAGCAAAATACTGCAGATGCTGGAAATTTGGAATAAAAACAAGAAATGCTGGAAATACTCAGCAGATCTGGCTGCATCTGTGGAGAGAGAAGCAGAGTTAACGTTTCAGGTCAGAGACCCTTCATCAGAACTGACAAATAGAAATGTAAAAGGTTTTAAGCAAGTAAGGTGGGGGTGGGGCAAGAGAAAACAAAAGAGAAGGTGTTGATAGGACAAGGTCACAGAGAATAAGGTAGAAAAAGGGATGAGGTCCTGCAACAAGAATTTAGGGAGCTAGGTAGCAGATTAAAAAACAGGACATCTAAGGTTGTAATCTCTGGATTACTCCCGGTGCCACGTGCTAGTGAGTTTAGAAATAGGAGGACAGAGCAGATGAACGTGTGGCTGAAGAGATGGTGCAGGAGGGAGGGTTTTAGTTTCCTGGATCACTGGGTCTGCTTCTGGCAAAGGTGGGACCTGTACAAGTTGGACGGGTTGCACCTGAATCGGAATGGGACAAGCATCCTTGCTGGGAGATTTGCTAGTTCTGTTGGGGGGTGGGTTTAAACTAATTTGGCAAGGGGATGGGATACAGAGTGGAGGTACAGTAGGGGGTAATATAGAGCAGAAAGTGTAGTCTGCCTGGAAGGCAGAGCAAATATAGACCTGGTAAGGCACAAGGGAAAAATGCAAGGTTGGATTGCATCTATTTCAATGCAAGGAGTCTTACTAGTAAGGCAGATAAATTGAGGGCATTGATTAGCACATGGGATTATGATATTATTACTATCACAGAGACATGGTTGAGGGAGGGTCAGGACTGGTAGCTCAATATTCCAGGGTATAGAATCTTCAGGCGTGACAGGGGAGGGGATAAAGAGGAGGTGGCATTGCATTGTTGATCACAGAGTCAATTACTGCAGTAAGGAGTGATGACATCTTAGAAGGTTCCTCAAGTGAGGCCATTTGGGTAGAACTTAAAAACAAAAAGGGGGCAATCACTTGGCTGGGTGTCAACTACAGGCCTCCAAACAGTCAGGAAGAGATAGAGGAGCAGATATGTAGGCAAATCTCAGAGAGGTGTACAAATAATAGGGTAATAATAGTAGGGGATTTCAACTTTCATGATATTAACTGGGATAGTCTCAGTGCAAAAGGCTTAAAAGGGGCGGAATTCTAAAAATGCATACAGGAGAGCTTTTTGAGCCAGTATGTAGAAAGTCCGACAAGAGAAGGGGCAGTACTGGACCTAATCCTAGGGAATGAAGCCAGTCCAGTGGTAGAAGTGTCAGTGGGGGAGCATTTCGGGGATAGTGACTATAACAAAGATGAACCAGAAATAAAGGTACTGAATTGGGGGAAGGCCAATTTCAATACGATAAAACAGAATCTGGCCACAGTGGACGAGGAGCAGCTATTTGTAGGAAAGTCTATTTCACATCAGGGGAATCATTCAAAGAGGAAATAGTGAGAGTTCAGAGCCAATATGTACCCATTAAGGTGAAGGGTAGGACTAACAGGCCCAGGGAACCCTGGATGTCAAGGGACATAGAGGATTGGATAAGGAAAAAAAAGGAGGCTTACAGCAGATCCCAAGTGCTGAAAACAGCAGAGGCACTAGAGGAGTATAGAAAGTGTAGGGTGGCACTTAAAAAAGTAATTAGGAGAGTGAAGAGGGGGCATGAAAAAACACTGGCAGGCAAGATAAAGGATAATCCCAAAGCATTTTATAAGTATATTAAGGGTAAGAGGATAACTAGGGAAAGAGTAGGGCCCATTAGGGACCAACGTGGCAATCTTTGTGTGGAGCTGGAGGACATAGTTGAGGTTTTAAATGAATACTTTTCATCTGCGTTCACTATGGAGAAGGACGATGTCGGTGTAGAGATCAGCGAGGGGGGATTGTGATATACTTGAACATATTAACATTGAAAGGGAGGAAATACTAGCTGTTTTAGTGGGCTTAAAAGTGGATAAATCCTCAGGCCCAGATGAGATGTATCCCAGGCTGTTATGTGAGGCAAGGGAGGAGATAGCAGGGGCTTTGACACAAATTTTCAGATCCTTTCTGGCCACAGGAGAGGATTCAGAGGACTGGAAGACAGGGAATGTGATACCATTATTCAAGAAGGATATTAGGAATAAACCAGGCCGGTGAGTCTAACATCAATGGTTGGGAAAATATTGGAAAAATTCTGAGGGACAGGATTAATTTCCACTTGGAGAGGCAGGGATCGACAGCATAGCTTTGTCAGGGGGAGATCATGTCTAACAAACTTGATACATTTTTCGAGGAGGTGACTAGATGTGTAAATGAGGGTAAAACAATAGATGTAGTAAACATGGATTTCAGCAAGGCTTTTGATAAGGTCCCACATGGGAGATTGGTTAAGAAGGTAAGAGCCCATGGGATCCAGGGCAATTTGGCAAATTGGATCCAAAATTGGCTTAGTGGCAGGAGCCAGAGGGTAATGGTCGAGGGCTGTTTTTACGATTGGAAACCTATGGTTTCCACAGGGATCAGTGCTGGGACCCTTGCTGTTTGTAGTGTACATTAATGATTTAGACGTGAATATAGGAGGTATGATCAGTAAGATTCCAGATGACATGAAAATTGGTGGTGTTGTAAATAGTGAGGAGGAAATCCTTAGGGAGATATAGATGGCCTGGTAAGATGGGTGGAGGAGTGGCAAATGGAATTTAATCCTGAAAAGTGTGAGTTAATGCATTTTGGGAGGACTAACAAGGCAAGGGAATGCACATTGGATGGTAGCACCCTAGGAAGTACAGAAAGTCAGAAGGACCTTGTTGTACTTGTCCATAGATCACTGAAGCCAGCAGCACAGGTAGATAAGGTGGTTAGGAAGGCATATGGGATACTTGCCTTTATTAGCCGAGGCATAGAATATAAGAGCAGGGAGGTTATGATGGAGCTATATAAAACGCTAGTTAGGCCACAGCTGGAGTACTGTGTACAGTTCTGGTCAGCACACTATAGGAAGGATGTGATTGCATTGGAGAGGGTGCAGAGGAGATTCACCAAGATGTTGCCTGGGCTGGAGCATTTTAGCTATGAAGAGAGACTGAAAAGGCTAAGGTTGTCTTCCTTGGAGCAGAGAAGACTGAGGGGGGACATAAGTGAGGTGTACAAGATTATGAGGGGCATTGATAGGTTAGATAGGAGGAAACTTTTTCCCTTAGTGGAGGGGTCAAGAACAAGGGGGCATAAATTTAGGGTAAGGGGCAGGAGGTTTAGGGGAGATTTGAGGAAGCAATATTTCACCCAGATGGTGGTTGGAATCTGGAACACACTGCCTAAAGAGGTGGTGGAGGCAGGAACCCTCACAACATTTAAGAAGTATTTAGCTGAACACTTGAAATGCCATAGCATACAGGGCTACGGGCCAAGAGCAGAAATATGGGATTAGAATAGTTGGGTGCTGTATGGCCGGCACAGATACGATGGGCCGAAGGGCCTGTTTCTGTGCTGTATAACTCTATGACTCTATGACTCTCAAATTAACTGGCCAGAAGGTCATGGAACAAAGGCAAACGGTATGTTAATGGTGTGGTGAAAGACAAAGCATTAGTACAGAGATGGTGTCAATTGACAGTAAAATGAACAGCCCTGGCCCCAAGCACAAACATGAAAAAAAAAGTGGGTAGGCACAGTAGAAACAAACTAAAATAAAATAAACAAATAAAAAAGAAAAAAGAAAAAAGAAAAAAATACCTAAAAATAAAAAAGGGGGGCCAGTCATGCTCTGAAATTATTGAACTCGATGTTCAGTCCAGCAGGCTGTAGCATGCCTAATCGGTAAATGAGATGCTGTTCCTCGAGCTTGTGTTGATCTTCGCTGGAACATTGCAGCAATCCCAGGGCAGAGATGTGAGCATGAGAGTGGAGGGGGTGAGGGTTGAAATGGCCAGCAACCGGAAGCTCGGGGCCACGCTTACGGACTGAGTGGAGGTGTTCCGCAAAGCGGTCAATCAATCTGTGTTTGGTCTCCTCATTGTAGAGAAGTCCACATTGTGAACAGCGAATACAGCATACTACATTGAAAGAAGTACAAGTAAATCACTACTTCACCAGAAAGGAGTATTTGGGGCCTGGGATAGTGAGGAGAGAGGAGGTAAATGGGGAGGTATTACACCTCCTGCGATTGTAGGGGAAGATGCCGCGGGAAGGGGACGAGGTGGTGGGTGTAATGGAGGAGCAGACAAGGGTGTCTCAGAGGAAATGATCCCTTTGGAATGCTGATAGGGGAAGGGAGGGAAGATGCATTTGGTAGTGACATCACTTTGGATGTGGCGTAAGTGGCGGAGGATGATCCTTTGGATGTGGAGGCTGGTGGGGTGTAAAGTGAGGACAAGGGGAATCCTGTCACAGTTCTGGGAGAGAGGGAAAGGGTTGAGGGTAGAGGTGCGGGAAATGGGCCGGACACAGTTGAGGGTCCTGTCAACCACAGTGGGGGGGGGATCTTCGGTTGAGGATAAAGGAAGACATATCAGAAGCGCTGTTGTGCAAGGTCGCATCATCAGAGCAGATGCGTCAGAGATGGAGAAACTGGTAGAATGGAATGGAGTCCTTACAGGAGGCAGGGTGTGAAGAAGTGTGGTCGAGGTAGCTGTGGGAGTCAGTGGGTTTATAATGAATATTAGGAGATAGACTATACCCAGAGATGGAGACAGAGAAGTCGAGGAAGGGAATTGTCGGAGATGGACCATGTAAAGGTGAGAGAAGGGTGGAAATTAGAAGCAAAGTTGATAAAGATTTCCAGTTCGGGGCAGGAGCAGGAAACGGCACCGATACAGTCATCAATGTACCAGAAAAAGAGTTGGGGGAGGGGTCTGGGTAGGTCTGGAACAAGGAATGATCGACATATCCCACAAAAAGACAGACATAACTAAGACCCATGCGGGTACCCATAGCAACTACCTTTTTCTTGAAGGAAGTGAGTGGAGTTGAAGGAGAAGTTGTTCAATGTGAGAACAAGTTCAGCCAGGCGGAGGAGGGTAGTGGTGGATGGGGACTGGTTGGGCCTCTGTTCAAGGAAGAAGCAGAGAGCCCTCAAACCATTCTGGTTGGGGATGGAGGTGTAGAGAGATTGGACGTCCAAAGTGAAGAGGAGGCGGTTAGGACCAGGAAACTGGAAATTGTCAAAATAACGTTGGGCGTCAGAAGAGTCACGGATGTAGGTGGGAAGAGACTGGACCAGGGGAGAAAAGAGTCAAGATAGGAAGAAATAAGATCAGTGAGGCAGGAACAGGCTGAAACAGTGGGTCTGCCGGGACAGTCCTGTTTGTGGATTTTGGGAAGGAGGTAAAAGCAGGCTGTCCGGGGTTGCGGGACTATGAGGTTAGAACCTGTAGAGGGAAGATCTCCAGAGGAGATGAGGTCAGTGACAGTCCTGTGGACAGTAGCTTGATGTTCAGTGGTGGGGTCATGGTCCAGGGGGAAGTAGGATGAAGTGTCTGAGGGTTGGCGCTTAGCCTCTGCAAGATAGAGGTCGGTATGCCAGACAACAACAGCACCACCCTTGTCTGCAGGTTTAATGACAATGTCAGGTTAGACCTGAGTGCGGCAAGTTCAGAGGGGGACAGGTTAGAGTGAGTGAGGATGGCAGAGAAATTGAGACGGCTGATGTCTTGCCGACAACTTTCAATGAAAAGAGCAAGAGCGGGTAAGAGGCCAAAGGGAGGGGTCCAGGTAGAGGGAGAATGCTGGAGGTGGGTGAATGGGCCTGCTGATCAGGGGGAGGACCTCCAGAGCTTATATCCGGACCAGTTTGACAAGGTTGGGAATTTCCATGGGGACACAATCCTACACCTTAAAGAAGGTGCAATGACGTCAATCAACCCGCCATGAAAATGCAGTGTGCACATCAAGAAAATTTGAAGATGGAACTGAATGGAATGGAAGAACAAAGCATCATTCAACAAGTGCAGCATCACACGGACTGATTCAATCAAGAAAGATGGTTCAGTTTGACTATGTTTGGACCTGAGGAGGCTAAATAAAGCTTTAAAGAGATGTCCTTATAATTGCCAATGCTAGAAGAGTTAAAACCAAAATTTGTTGGAATGAAACACTTTTCCAAATTAGACGCAAAAAGCGGATATTGGTCCGTACAGTTGTCAAGACAGTCGCAATAGCTAACAACGTTCAGAATTCCTTTTGGCAGGTCGAAAGAGATAATGCAACAGCTTCCACTGTCTCTGATTTGTCACATTGCTTGTCTGACATCCAGCCATTGTTTTCAATCCCCACCACAAGCTCTGTTTCCTAGCCACCCACTCCATCCTTCTCCCTGGCAACTATCTGAGGCTGAACCAGACTATTCCCAACCTTGGTGTTGTGTTTGACATCATGATGAGCTTCTGACAATTTATGTACTTCATCAACAAGACTGCCTACTTCTACCTCCATAACATTCCCTGACTTTGCTAATACCTCACTTCATTTGCAGCTGAAACATTCAACCCTGTCTTTGTTACCTCTAGACCTGACTATTCCAATGTTCTCCTGGCCAGCCTCCCATCTGCCACTGTATATAAACTTGAACTCATCCATAAATCCTCACTGTTACTAAATTTCATTCAACCACATCCCCTGTGCTCACTGACCGACATTGGCTCCCATTTCAACAAAGTCTCTGTTTTAAAATTCATCTCTTTGTTTTCAAATTTCTCAATGGCTTTGCTCCTCCCTCTTTCTGTAACCTCCTCCAGACCTACAACCTTCTGCAGTCTCTGCAGTCCTCCAATTCTGACCTCTTGTGCATCCACCATTGACGCCCATGTTTACAGCTGGTAAAGCCCAAAATTCTTGAATTCCCTCCCTAAACCTCTCCACCTCTCTTCTCCTTTTAAACCCTCCATAAAACTTACTTTTCGGACCAAGCTATTGGTCATTTGTTCTAATATTTCCCCATATGACTCCATGTCAAATTTTGTTTCAAACCATACTTGTGAAACACCTTGGAATGTTTTACGACTTAAAAGTGCTTTATAAATACAATGTTGTTATTTTGTGGAAAATTTGAATCTCACAATACTAGACCAAGCAGTCATCTTGCCATCAATAAAACATAAGATTTTTTCCCCCAAGACATGTATTTAAAAGTGCTTATAATATTTCAGCATAATTTGAATGTTCAATGCAGAAATGCACCGTCCAAACAAAGTTTCAATCATCGGTCTTGAATTTGAAACCTAGCATGTTAATGCACTGAAAGAAGCTTCAATCAGAGGTCAGGAGACTCATCTGGCATTTCGACAACTTCTCTCTTCCCGGTTTCCAAAATGCATCAGTGAGAAGAAAAATGGCATGTGAAATTTAATACTAACAAGTGTAAAGTATTGAACAGTGGTAGGGAAAATGGGCAGAGAATATTCCCCATAAATGGTGTTAAATAACTAAGGATGAGGTTAAAAGAGACTTGGTTTACTTCATTCTCAACACATCCAACTAAGATAGGGCAACCATCAACAAAGCCAATATTGGACTCTGTATCTACAACACCAGAATACCAGTCAGAGGAAGCCATGACCAAACTGTATTGAATTCTGGCAAACCAGACCTTTAAAGCTCTGTTTCCATTTCTGGTCATGAACAGACAAGGGAGATATTCAAGCATCGATGGAACTGCAGAACAGAGCCACAAGGTTGAATCAGTTCACATGTTCAAAAGCAAAGACCCATAACTACTTAGGAATTAAGGCCACAGAGGAGACAGGAACTGTGATTGGAGATAGAGCTTCCTGGCTAACAAAATATCTTAGCAGGTTTAAAAGGCTGAATGACCAACACCTGTTTCTATGTTCCCAACGTTTCCTCTCCGGAATTATCACTACTGTATGATACATATTTCTTGTCAGGCACAACTCAAGCTCCCAGTGAAAACAAATCAATCATCTTGTAGTCCACCCCATAGAGGCTATGCATAAAACACATGGCTTTGTTCAGATTGGTTGTTTTCTTCTCTTTGAAACTAGCTCTTTTCCTGCTGCTGGTTAATACCTCCAGCTGATTTTTTTTTCCTTTAGAAATTCCCGTTGACCTTTCCGAAATAGGCTTTTATGTGTTTTGATGTAAAAAAATAAATGGGTTACTTGAGATATCAGAGTAGACTCAGAGCAGCTCAGAAATCACACCTCAACGTTAGCAATTCTGACCAAGGTGATGGTGCTCATAAATGTGCAGTTGGGGACGTTCAAAATGGATTCATGACATTTTCATTTGTTGAAATGGCTGTTTTCTGTGCCTTTCCAGTATAGGCATCAATCTTCCACATAATCATGGATTAAGATTTTAGGTTTGGACATTATTTAAACTATCCATTCTCTACAGATTTCAAAGTACAACTGTGTCACCGTTACATTTGGAATGAGTTTCTGGCAATCAAAAAACTATTGTGATGTACAGAATGGGAGATCATGCAGGATATAACAGAGGGTTTGTACAAAGTCATGCTGGTTAATGGGTAGGTTGAATGAAAGGGGACTCTGTATATATGACTAATACATTCCCAATCTCATCCAAGATGGTTTAAGGAGGTACCAAATAAAGGCAAGGCAGAGAAATGAACCCATCCCACTCTCTCACATTTACTAATTCCCAGTTCCAGGAGGTGGTGGCAAGGGATATACTGTTCACACCCAGTAAGAGAATGAAAGATAGCAAAAATCTGCTCCATAATTTATGGCCCACACTTCTTATCCAAGTCACAGCAATGTAAAGTCAATTGTCAACCAAATTAGTGTCGACTTAGGGAAAAAATGAAATCGACTTTATCCCTAGCTGGTGTGTTGAAGAAATGATCTATAAACGTACTAGTATCCCATCATTTCATTAACATTGCATTTACGCACATCAAATTAAATCAAGTGAAATCAAGTCTTAAATGGAGTAACTGCTACAGGTTATAATTTAGTTAATGTTTCTTTGCATATATAACAACATAAATCACAAAAATAAACTTCTATTCTTTTAAGGAAGATTCTTCAAATGTGTATGCTTTCCCAGATAAAAAGCCTTCTTTCCCAGTACAGTTCAAGCCTGTTAATGGAAGAAAATAACTGGTAATATCCACCCCCACCAATAGCCTGAGCTTAAGGCTAATCAGCCTAATTGTTTCCATGCTGAAAAAAATGGAAATCATTCGTAGAGACTCAGTGAGCAAATAGATGTGAGTTGAGAATACTGTGATAGACTGAAGGATGCCCAGCATTCTCTCATGGTGGACTATTCAATGATGATTACCATGGGCTGTGTTGATGAGCCGCACAGTAATATCTCTTGTGAATGACTTTATGCTGGCATAATGAAGAGAAGCATTCCATGAGGACAACATGAATAGTTTAGCTCTAAGCAGTATTTTCTCTTTCAATCTTGCACTGAAGGTGAAAATACGCCCTTGTGCTAAACAACAATTTGTCATTCATGTTACAGATCCTGTCCTACTCAAGTTAAAATAGTTTGTTGTGAATGGGAGAAAACGTATATTTAGGTCTGACTCTAATGCAAGATGAACACTTCTGCCTGTTGAGTTCACAGGAATGTCATAATTTCTTTTCCGAAAATGGCAGTTTCCATTTTGTGATGGCATAGTAACTTAGTCAGACCCAGTCTGGAGTATTGCATTCAGTTTTGGGCACTGCACATTAGGATGGATATATTGGCCTTAGACAAGGTGAAGCATAGATTCACCAGAATTGTACTGGGCTTCGAGGGTTACATTTTGTGGACTGATTGGATAGCTTGTATTCCCTTAAAGAAGGGAAATCAGGAGGAATTTTTTTTCGCAAAAAGGGTGGTAGAAATTTGGACCTCTCTCTCCAAAAGGCTGTGGCTATTGGGACAATTAGAGCTTTTGAGACTGACAGTTTCAATAGGTTTTTATTGGGTAAGGGTATCAAGGGGTGCAGAGCTATGGTGGATATGTGGAGTACAGAACAGTCATGATCAAATTGAATGACAGAACAAGCGTGAGGGGCTGAATGGCCTACTGCTGAACCTTTGTTCCTATCTGAGGCCTTTGATGGACCTCACTTCAGCTACTAATGCCACTTTACGGTTCTTCACTTTCTTACTGCAAAATTGCAATGTGATGCTGGTAACCCCAATCCAAACTCAGATGTGTTGATCGCTTCTGTGAGATTGCTTCACATTGTCTCTTTTAATGTTAACTGTAGAATAACTACAACTGGGACACTACCTGAACATTTATTTTCTGTTTTTATAACATATACTGCTTCCTTTATTGCTATTCAATTGTTGTGCTGATTGAAGAGAGCTAGCTGTACATCAGATATAATGACTGAATTTATAGTTATGTTAGACCAATGGTTATGATACTAGACAAGCGATCCAGAGTTCAAATCCCACCATTGCAATTTCTGAAATTGAATTCAATAAATCCAATAATTTGTGGGCTGGCACTAGCAACACTGATGGATTGGTGAAAAAAATCTAACTGTGTTTTAATGTCCTTCAGAGAAGGGAGCTTTCTACATGGCTCACATGTCACTCTTGTCCCACACGAGGGGCTGAATTTTGTGCTCCTATCTAAGGCGAGCTCGGTGGTGCCGGGGGTGGGCGGGTGGGTGGGGGGAGTGGAGAATTGGAGCGGAGTTATCCACCCTAAAACTCGGCGCTGTGCCACAATGTTCCCATCATATCAGAGGCAGGGAAGTACAGCAGCAGTACTGACAACCCAATGCGACGGCATCGTAATTTAAATGCCTGAAATGCTGTTTTCCATTAATTTGAATTAATGGAACAGAAGCCATTGCTGTTATGTGAGTGTCCACAGGGGTTTTGTGTACTGGACGTGCTCTGCAAGAGTCTCTGTGAATAAGGGGAGCTCTGCAAGGGGGTATGTGAATGGGGTAAACTCTGTAAGGGGGATGTGTGAATGGGGGGAGCTCTGTAAGGGGGATGTGTGAATGGGGGAGTTCTGTAAGGGGGATGTGTGAATGGGGTAAACTCTGTAAGGGGGATGTGTGAATGGGGGAGCTCTGCAAGGGGGATGTGTGAATGGGGGGAGCTCTGTAAGGGGGATGTGTGAATGGGGGGAGCTCTGTAAGGGGGATGTGTGAATGGGGGAAGCTCTGTAAGGGGGATGTGTGAATGGGGGGAGCTCTGTAAGGGGGATGTGTGAATGGGGGGAGCTCTGTAAGGGGGATGTGTGAATGGGGGGAATTCTATAAGGGGGATGTGTGAATGGGTGAGTTCTGTAAGGGGGATGTGTGAATGGGGGAGCTCTGTAAGGGGGATGCGTGAATGGGGGAGTTCTGTAAGGGGGATGTGTGAATGGGGGAAGCTCTGTAAGGGAGATGTGTGAATGGGGGGAGTTCTGTAAGGGGGATGTGTGAATGGGGGAAGCTCTGTAAGGGGGATGTGTGAATGGGGGAGCTCTGCAAGGGGGATGTGTGAATCGGGGGAGCTCTGTAAGGGGGATTTGTGAATGGGGGGGCTCTGTAAGGGGGATGTGTGAATCGGGGCAGCTCTGTAAGGGGGATTTGTGAATGGGGGGGCTCTGTAAGGGGGATGTGTGAATCGGGGGAGCTCTGTAAGGGGGATTTGTGAGTGGGGGGGGGCTCTGTAAGGGGGATGTGTGAATCGGGGGAGCTCTGCAAGCATATAGGTCGTGAGTGTCAGGGGGCCATTAGACGGTATCATAAATGATGTTGTTAAGTGTGTCATGTCTGACACAGCTGGAAAAGATGTTGGACCAACATTCACTTTTACTCTTGAGTCACATCAGGCATCCAGAAGATCAATGATTTACAAAGATATTTGACTAGACAGGTTAATCTCAGCATCGGAAGAGAGCTGAAGAACCCAGGGCACTTGCCATGGGTCTCATTCACCCGGTGTTTCTGGCTCCCCTTGGCGTGTTGAGGCAGGCCCAAGAGGCAGTTGCGTATCAGCTTGAAGCTCCAAGATGTGAACAGCAGCAGCTGGCAAGGCCAAGAAGAACCCAACTATGCCAGACAGTCGACAGGACTTGCATCACCGACTTGCAGCTTTCAGAGTGGCACTATCAGTGAAGGCTATGGCTGTCAAGGAGACCGTCACTATGGGGGCAACTATGTGCGTTGCCAGACTGACCCTAACAATCAGGCCGAGAGGGCAATCGGATCTGTTGCTATAGCTGGATTCCCATGGAAGCAAGGTGTAATTGATTTTCTATTCATTATTCGTTCAGGGGATGTGTGTTGATGGCTAGACCAGCATTTATTACCCATCCCTAATTGCCCTTGAAAAGGTGGTACTGAGCTTCCTTCTTGAACCGCTGCAGTCCACGTGGGTTAGGTACAACCACTGTGCTGTTAGGAAGGGAGTTCCAGGACTTTGACCCAGCGACAGTGAAGGAATGGCGATATAGTTCCAAGTCAGGATAGTGTGTGGCTTGGAGTGGAACTTGCAGTTGATGGTGTTCCCATGCATCTGCTGCCCTTATCCTTTTGGATGGTAGAGGTCATGGGTTTGGAAGGTGCTGTTTAAGGAGCCTTGGTGAGTCACTGCAGTGCATCTTGTAGATGGTGTACACATTTGCCACTGAGCGTCAGAGGGAGTGAATGTTGAAGGTGGTAAATGGGGTGCCAATCAAGCGGGCTGCTTTGTCCTGGATGGTATCGAGCTTTTTGAGTGTTGTTGGAGCTGCACTCATCCAGGAAAGTGGAGAGTATTCCATCACACTCCTGACTTGTGCCTTGTAGATGGTGTACAGGCTTTGGGGAGTCAGGAGGTGAGTTACTCGCTGCAGAATTCCCAGCCTCTGACCTGCTCTTGTAGCCACAGCATTTATGTGGATGCTCCAGTTCAGTTTCCTGGTGACCCCCAGGATGTTCATTGGGGGGGATTCAGTGATGGTAATGCCATTAAACATCAAGGAGATATGGTTAGATTCTCACTTGTTTGAGATGGTCATTGCCTGGTACTTGTGTGGTGTGAATGTTACTTGCCACTTATCAGCCCAAGCCTAAGTGTTCTCCAGGTCTTGCTGCATATGGACATGGATTGCTTCAGTATCTGATGAGTTGTGAATGGTGCTGAACATTGTGCAATCATCAGCGAACATCCCCACTTCTGACTTTAAGATGGAGGGAAGGTCATTGATGAAGCAGCTGAAGATGGCTGTACCTAGGACACATTGTATGCATGTGGCCATCAAGGCTCTCACGGACCAACCAGCCACCCTCATTAACAGAAGGGCTTTCATTCAATCAACATTCAACTGGTCTGCGGCCACTGAAAGCGTTTCCTGCAGGTCTGTGCCCACTTCCCAGGAAGCAGCCGCAACACTTCCATACGTCAACAGTACCAGGTGTCATAGCTTTTCACTCCCTCTACTCATCTTCAGGGGTGGATTCTCAAGGACAAGGACTACCCATTGAAGACATGGCTTCTTATGCCTGTGAGAAACTCTCGCAATGTTGCAAAGGAAAGGTGCAACATTTGCCACAGATCCACCCGAGCAACCATTGAGCAGGTCATTGAGCTGCTGAAGATGAGATTCTGCTGCCTTGATTGACCTGGGGGATCCCTGCATTTTGTCCCGTTGTGTGTCTTGCGTATCGTGGTGGTCTGCTGTGCTCTGCAAAATCTAGCACTTCAGATGGGGGAGGAAGACATGCATGAGAGATAAACATCCTGTGATGAAGAGGACACAGAGGAGAGACAGCGTGAAGCAGCTATGGAAGAAGACAACATGGCGATGGAGGCCAGACATGGTGAGCAATGTGCAAAGGAGGCAAGAGACATCCTCATAATGACCCATTTTCAGCCACCCTGATGTATACTCAATAACAGTGCAATAAATACTGAACATCATGCATGCAGTCTTCCACCTCCTTTCCATTTGTGTAACCTGAATTAAAGCCACATGTTGTGCTAGTGCCCATGGGAGGGCATAGGTTGATTACTTCTTCACTCACATTGCCATGATAATGAGGTCCATGGTCACATTGGCACTGCTCTAAGGGGCATGTTAGAGTTCAGAGGGTCACAATTAAGGCATGGTGGAAGCTGGTTTCCACACAATGAGGGCTAATGATTGGCACAAAAGTGTGTTCAATTAGTTGTGTCACCAGTGAAAACCCATGTGTGATTAGATTTTTTTATATATATGCTTGCAGGTGTTCCTGCACAGGGTGACCCCAGTACTAGCAGTTGTGCTGGAGCAGGCTGCTGATCAGGACACCCCTTGGCCTGAGATGACTTCGGTGGGTGTCCTCTGGGTGCCTGAGGCTTGGAGGGCCCTGACTGCCTGAAATCTCCTGCACTGGTGCAGGACTCTCCTCAGGCATTGTGGCTACTGGAGCTCAGCTGGTGGGGGGCTGAGGAGCCACTGTCCACACTTGAAACACCCTGAGAGGAGACCCCAGACTCATCTCCTCCCACAAGGCTCATTGGAACCTCTCTGGTCATCAGAGAAGGACTAGGAGCAGAAAAACTCTCCAGGCTCCTGGTACTTCTCTTGGCTTGTCACTGCTGATCTGAGCTCATAGCCAAGGTGAGGGTTTGCAGGTCATAGCACATCTGTGGAACGTGGCGCTGCAAGAGGCTCATCAACCTCTCGATGGAGGAAGCCATGCGCTCGTATGCCTGGGACATGGCAGCAGTCATGGCATGGATAGATTCCCCACTGCCCATTCAAGGCTATGCATGGCCTCTGGCATCTCTACCAGATGTTGCCTTACCTCTCTGTGCAATTACAGCATGCCCTGTGCTGTGACACCAGAGGCTCGTCTTCAGCCTGGGGCTCAGCATGGGTCTGGCCACCCACAGTCCTCTGACTGTCAGTGGCCTTTGCTGTCTCAACCTCAGCCAGGTTCTCGGGCGTGTGTGCAGTGCTCTCACCATCATGTGACCCTGATTCTATAGCTGAGCGGTGACCCATCAAGGTGAAAGTGTTTGTGCTGATGGAAGGTACAAGAGAGTCATGGGACTCTCATGAGTGTTGCTCCTTCTCAGAGGTTGATCTGAGTCCCTCTGGGGCTGTGGTCACATGAAAAAGTCGATCACCTCATCTGAAATAGCTCGTCCACTTTGGTAATGTGCTAGTTCTAGAGCCTCTTCTTCAACCTGGCTGAGTGGATGCATGTCTGGCACTCCGCCACCAGTCCTGGAGCCTCCTCCTGTTATGGGCACTCTTCTCCTGCAAGAGCAAGGATGTAACTATTAAAAATTGCCAAATGTTTCACCATGATAACATGGACTCTTCGTCAACAACTGGCAGATGTAATGTATCTCCTCCTGAATCACCCTGTCATGGGATTTACTTGGGCTGAGGTATGAACGAGGGAGACTTGTTTCACAGATGCAGCCATGCGTCTATCATAGATCTGCTATGACCTCCCCGTCTTTGGAATGGCGGTGGCACCCTCACCATGTGGCACACCCGTGTAGTGACACCCGAATCGCACAAAGCAATTTTGGAACATATCACTCACCTTGGCTGAATGCAGGAGATCATTGACCCTCTTCCTGGACTGCATCCTGTTGCGTCGGGTGACCCCACATCTGCTGACCTCCTCTGTGATCTCTGTCCAGGCTGGCTCGGTCAGGTGAGAGCACCTCTTCTTGCCTTTCCCTTGCAGCCTGGAGGAACATAAACAGGGAGGCATCACTGAAGCATGGGGCCACCCTTGCTCTGACCTCTGACATTCTCAGCACTCTGCCCAGGGGGCCTGCTTGTTAAGATTGTAATTGATGCTTTCGTACAGATGTTTTCGATGACTGAGTTGCTGTAGAATTCAAGAGAATTAATGCAGCCTTTTTAAGATGGCGCCAGCACCTGATCCAATGTCAGCTGACACCGTGAACAGTGTCTCGCTTGCCGCCCCCGCCATGTGATTGAGGGAGACGGACGCCTCCATTATGTAAAATGGCCACCCACCATGTAATGGCAGCGCCGCCATTCACGTGACAAGCGGAACTGGCACCATTTTGCATCCGACAGTGGGATCATAAAATTTAGCCCTATGTGGCTGACTCCTAATGTATCAGGACAATTTCAACAGGGCTATAAATCACACCTTGCCACTGTTTTTCCAAGAACATATAAAAAAATTGAAGATAATCCCTTCAGAACACAATTCCTTCAACAAATGGATTGGAGATAGACTGTAACCGTAAAATGCATCTCCATTTCAATGAAAGGTTCAAAGAATTTCAGACGATTTTGAAATCAGTCCAGTTTGGTTGCCAATCCATACAAAAGGACATCCTCATGTATATTCATATATTTCAGCAGTCTTGCTCAGAGAGTTTGGAGCATTACAGAGAATTCCTCTAAGGCTTTTCTCACAGCTCCTCATGCAGCCATTAAAGGGGTCAAAAAGTTGCCATCAGTTGACAGTTAACAAGGGCTTCCATGCTCAGATCACCATCAGCAATAATAGGTAAGTTACCAAGCTCTGCATATGATGAAGGTACTCAGGGGAAGCTTTACAGCTTGATAAGATGGAATCTGGGAAATGATGGGGAAAGTGAGCCTCCCAATCCCAGCCAAACATTAGGACTGTATCCCAACTAAAAGTGAAGGTGGAGTCATAGTTTGAAGTAGATTCTTTGTCAGTGTTATGTTTGCACTGATTTGGATATGGTGACTTAAGGTATCAGTGCCAAAATGGAAATACATTCCGTCACAAAGGCTATCAACTATCCCCGTAATGAGCAAACAAACACATCAAAAGTCACGTTGTACTCTGAACTTTCCATTTAGTCAGATTTATTGATTTGAATATCAGCCAAAATTTGAAAAGAGGAAGATGCATTTGATTAAGATGAAGCATGATAGTTGATATTATTTGACTCCATACATAGCAATTAAAGTAAATTGGAAAGCCTCCCTAATCCTTGCCATCATCTTCAGTTTAGTAATGTCACAAGGGGCACAGAGCAAGCAAGGGCTTGACTTGTTCATTCGTTTTTCAGAAGCAGTGTAATAAGGATAGGTCAAGTGGTATTATTTTCTGCAAATTCTCCTAGATCCATAAGGCTAGTCTCGGGAGAGTACAGCTTAAAGGCTTCAGAACTGAAGCATGATTGCTGGAAAAATCACACTGTTCCAAATATGCAGCCCATGACGTTCGTATCTCTGCTAATAACTAATATACTTGCTTGCTGGGTAGATCAAATAACTAATCTTATTAATCTTCAGAAGAAGGTTAAAAATACATTGACATTGCATAATATAAAACTGTAAACACTCATCAATTCTGTCTATTGCAGACATGTAAAACACATTGGGTGCTTGCGATGTTAGATCACATACAATAAACAGAGATAGTGCAAATGTATGGAATGGAGTATGTCTTTTACTGAAACATTTTTCCTTAGGATGCAAATTTGGTGATGCCAACATTTGCTGATGCCATATTTATGCTTTAATATCTACCTACAGGAACACCAAGGTGAGAAAGTATGCAGTGTTAGATGTAGATTGGAGGAAGGTCACGGCATCAACGAAAGTTTACAACAGGAGAATTATTAAAATTCTGGATATCTTTTGCCCTAACTGCAATTAATTCATTTTGATGCCATAGAACAGGTTCAAAATACAGCTCCATTATTTGTTTGACAATGAGAATTTACAGATGTTTGCTCACTGTTTCAATTAAATTCAATTTGTTAGAACCAGACGAGAAATGTAGGGCAGTCTGGAACATAAAGATTGTAAACAATAATTGAGCTGCGGAAGGCAAAGTTGTTTACAATCATAACAATATCAGCTCTTTATCATTTAGTGTTAGATTGTCAGTAATCCTGACAACGTAAACACAGACTGAGGCCTCATGAATCCTCCTTATGGCTTGTAAAGAAAAACATCATTGACAGCATCACCAAGAGCTGTTAGCTTCAATAACTCACAGGGATCAAAGATTTGCTTTGTGCGCTCTCTGCAACAAAACATTAAACACTTTTTTAATGAAGCACAGTTTTACGATTTATTTGCACCTGGCATGAGGTGGATAATTTTTCCCAACTTACAGACTCACCGCACAACATGATTTATCTCTTGAGATTCACCAGGTTCCATCATCAAACATAAAGGAAACTGACAGGATTGGATCAGCCACCATATATACATCCTATTAACAGTAAAATCAGGCGAGGTGTGAAACAGGTAGTCGATTTGAACCCATCAGTTTCCGTTGGTTGGGTTAGGTTACAATTGTCCTCCCGTGTCTGTAACGTACATATTTAGACAGGATCATTTTGATAAATGGTCCTTTTTCAAAATGCAAAATTACCTTTTATATTGAGATGGAACAGTCTGGTGCTCGTGGCTGTTCATTTTTTGAACTTTTGTGAGTTGACATGGTGTTTGAAGCCTTAGAGTCTTGTTTGGTGAGTAAACTGTATGGTGTTCACATTGAGCTGAAACTGTTGCTGGGAATGGGTAAGAGAGTTTAACTCATTTTGAATGTGGTGCCTGGATTTTGTAAAAGTTAATCTAAACAATGAATATTGTTTCCCTGGTTGCTGTGTTCAGAGAATAAGCTTGAGAGTAATGGTTGCCTAGCTACCACCTTGGCCACAAGAGGAGTGCAGGGAAAAAGAGGAAGGATAGTGAAATTTCACATCCATATTCCAATTTTATTTTTTAACTGGAACTTAAATATGTTGTAAATTATGGATGTTGTGAAGCTGTTTTAAATAACTGGCAGACAATAAGCAGACAATAAGCAAATTGTTTATGTTGAAGTGAAGACAGCTGGGCAAACCAATCTCCATGTATATGAAGTGCAGGAGGCATTTTGATTCACAATGAACAGAATTTTATTGTCTCTGTTATAACTCCCACTTTAACTTCACTGTTCCTTAGCTTAATTTTCACACTAACAACTGCTTTCACTTTTTCACTCTCCTAAAAAAGCTCAAATTTCTTTCACAGGATTATCATGCAGATCTTTTATCCATCCGAACAGACTGCACTTGCTAACCAAACCATCTTTATGAAGCAAACTGTTCTCTCTAACCCCTGCTGTGCCAATCTCTTTCAGCACAAGCAGTTTTCTCTTGTACCCCGAGAGCAGTGAGATTGTGGAACTTGATACCACAGGGTCCAGTTGAGGTGAGTAGTATAGATACATTTAAGTTGAAGTTAGATAAGCATTTGATGGAGAAGGGTATAGAGGGTTATGCTGATCGCATTAGATGAGAAAGGATAGGGCGAGGCTCGAGTGGAGCATAAATGCCGACATGACTGGTTGGGCTGAATGGCCTGTTTCTGTGCTATATATTCTATGTAATTCTATGGAGGTGTGCCATCCGACTTAGCTGGGAAACTCTTCCATTATGAATCATAAAATCTTAAATATTGCCAGTTGCATAATTCAATAATGCAAAGTATTGTGTAATGAACAAGCAGCTTCAACACTAGAAATATTAGTTGGTCAACTTGTGAATGTGTTGAAGGAGCACACAGGGCTGCAGCAACTAAAAACTTTTCCAAGTCCATTAACCCCATTCTAGACATGATTCCTGATTATTCCACCTATAATATCCAATGGGGTTTCTTTGCTAAGTCTCCCAACAGGGCATCAGAAAGCAGGTTCAGCTGGTGCCTCTCCAGGACTAAATGATTGCAATATCTCTTAATAAAGTCTTATTACCTTGTCATATCAAATTCTGTCGGGCTCTATTCTTAGTTCTCGTCTCACTCCTAACCTTCTGATTTTATATCTGTTTTCACATCTTCTTTCCCTCCATCGTTTCACTTCTGATTGCAACATTTTTTTATGGTATGATATGCCAACCGGAAGTAATACTTTCTCCCTGGGCTTTCTCCTAAGTTTTTCTTATAGCTGTTATGGCAACAATAAAGTATAGCTGCACGAGTAGGGCTTAAGTGTCAAAAGGAAGATTTAACTGGTGAATTCAAAATGGCTATCTGTTTGGCTCAAGAGTTTCATATTGACATAGGGTCATTTGATAGGAACATACTTTCTGTTAGCGATAGTCACTCACTTCAGTGTCATTGTTTAAACCTGGGTTTGGGGTGGGGGTTAGGGCAACAGAGGCCACAGAATTCAGTTGTGTAACACCCATACTTTCAGCACTATGGGTGCCATTTCAAGTCCCAGGTCAAACTCACTCTTAGAATTATTTTCAGCACCTGCTCCAGTCTAAATGCACCTCCCGCTTAAGAGGTTCAGGCTGGCTTTTAGTAGTGCAGGCTAGTTTGACCTAGCTCTAGTCTCTTATGATTTTGCTATCCTAGCTCAGGCATGCAGCCACTCAATAGTGCATTTAGCACAGGCTGCATTCTGCAATCATGTAAGTGAACAGGAAGCACAAAGTTTGCATCAGAACAGACAAGTGTGGATTAATTGCACATTGTGATTCCTGCACCCATTTTCAGGGGCTGTCCAATTTTGCCTCCACTATTATTGAGGAATGGATGGAGTTCAGGATCAAAGTTACAGTACCTAGAAAATGGATAAGGCAATGTTTAGGGCAAAGTGCAATGAGTAAAATAACAGTGGAATGGAAGGTATGAGTCAGATCAATAGTTAGCCCCAGAGCAAGAATATAGATGACCACTGTGATTAATATTAGAAAGGTTTAACAGCATTAATGGTTCTGTTAATTAGATAATGCTTGCATGAAGGAACATATTTTATTATTTTAAGTAAACTGATTCATTTTTGCCACCACATCTATCACATACTGATTCAGAGCAATTAAAAATATATCTGATTTTGGATATACATCTACTTTTAAACTGATTCGTATTAAATGTTTTTTTTATTCATTCATGGGATGTGGGCGATGCTGGTAGGCCAGCATTTATTGCCCATCCCTAATTGCCCTTGAGAAGGTGGTGGTGAGCTGCCTTCTTGAACCGCTGCAGTCCATGTGGGGTAGGTATACCCACAGTGCTGTTAGGAAGGGAGTTCCAGGATTTTGACACAGCGACAGTGAAGGAACGGCGATATAGTTCCAAGTCAGGATGGTGCATGACTCGGAGGGGAACTTGCTGATGGTGGTGTTCCCATGCATTTGCTGCCCTTGTCCTTCTAGTTGGTAGAGGTTGCAGGTTTGGAAGATGCCATCGAAGGAGCCTTGGTGCATTGCTACAGTGCATCTTGTAGATGGTACACACTGCTGCCACTGTGCATCAGTGGTGGAGGGAGTGAATGTTGGTGGCTGGGGTGCCAATCAAGTGGGCTGCTTTGTCCTGGTTGGTAGCAAGCTCCTTGAGTGGTGTTGGAGCTGCACCCATCCAGCATCCAGGCAAGTGGAGAGTATTCCATCATAGTCCTGACTTGTGCCTTTTGATGGTGGACAGGCTTTGGGGAGGCAGGAGGTGAGTTACCCGCCTCAGGATTCCTAGCCTCTGACCTGCTCTTGCAGTCACAGTATTTATATGGCTACTCCAGTTCAGCTTCTGGTCAATGGTAGCCCCCTAGGATGTTGATAGTGGGGGATTCAGCGATGTTAATGCTGTTGAATGTCAAGGGGAGATGGTTAGATTCTCTCTTGTTGGAGATGGTCATTGCCTGGCACTTGTGTGGTGTGAATGTTACTTGCCACTTATCAGCCCAAGCCTGGATATTGTCTAGGTCTTGCTGCATTTCTACACAGATTGCTTCAGTATCTGAGGATTCATGAATGGTGCTGAACATTGTGCAATCATCAGCGAACATCCCCACTTCTGACCTTATGATTGAAGGAAGGTCATTGATGAAGCAGCTGAAGATGGTTGGGCCGAGGACACAACCCTGAGGAGCTGCAGTGATGTCCTGGAGCTCAGATGATTGACCTCCAACAACCACGACCATCTTCCTTTGCGCCTGGTATGACTCCAGCCAGCAGAGGGTTTTCCCCCTGATTCCCATTGACCTCAGTTTTGCTAGGGCTCCTTGATGCCATACTCGGTCAAATGCTGCCTTGATGTCAAGGGCAGTCACTCTCACCTCACCTCTTGAGTTCAACCCTTTTGTCTATGTCTGAACCAAGGCTGTAATGAGGTCAGGAGCTGAGTGGCCCTGGCGGAACCCAAACTGAGCATCACTGAGCAGGTTATTGCTAAGCAAGTGCCGCTTGATGGCACTGTTGATGACACCTTCCATCACTTTACTGATGATTAAGAGTAGGCTGATGGAGCGGTAATTGGCCGGGTTGGACTTGTCCTGCTTTTTGTGTACAGGACATACCTGGGCAATTTTCCACATTGCCGGGTAGATGCCAGTGTTGTAGCTGTACTGGAACAGCTTGGATAGGGGCGCGGCAAGTTCTGGAGCACAGGTCTTCAGTACTATTGCCGGAATATTGTCAGGGCCCATAGCTTTTGCAGTATCCAGTGCCTTCAGTCATTTCTTGATATCATGCGGAGTGAATCGAATTGGCTGAAGTCTGGCATCTGTGATGCTGGGGATTTCAGGAGGAGGCCGAGATGGATCATCAACTTGGCACTTCTGGCTGAAGATTGTTGCAAATGCTTCAGCCTTATCTTTTGCACTGATGTGCTGGGCTCCCCCATCATTGAGGATGGGGTCCGATGAAGGGTCACTGACCCGAAACGTTAACTCTGCTTCTCTTTCCACAGATGCTGCCAGACCTGCTGAGTGGTTCCAGCATTTCTTGTTTTTATTATTATTGAGGATGGGGATATTTGTGGAGCCACCTCCTCCAGTTAGTTGTTTAATTGTCCACCACCATTCAGGGCTGGATGTGGCAGGACTGCAGAGCTTAGATCTGATCCTTTGGTTATGGGATCGCTTAGCTCTATCTATTGCATGCTGCTTACGCAGTTTGGCACGCAGATAGTCCTGTGTTGTAGCTTCACCAGGTTGACACCTCATTTTGAGGTATGCCTGGTGCTGTTCCTGGCATGCCCTCCTGCACTCTTCATTGAACCAGGGTTGGTCTCCTGGCTTGATGGTAATGGTAGAGTGGGGGATATGCCGGGCCATGAGGTTACAGATTGTGGTTGAGTACAATTCTGCTGCTACTGATGGCCTGCTGCGCCTCATGGATGCCCAGTTTTGCATTGCTAGATCTGTTCGAAATCTATCCCATTTAGCACGGTGACAGTGCCACACAACACAATGGACAGTATCCTCAATGTGAAGGCGGGACTTCGTCTCCACAAGGACTGTGCGGTGGTCACTCCTACCAATACAGGCATGGACAGAAGCATCTGCAGCAGGCAGATTGGTGAGGACGAGGTCAAGTATGTTTTTCTCTCGTGTTGGTTCCCCCACCACCTGCCGCAGACCCAGTCTAGCAGCTATGTCCTTTAGGACTAGGCCAGCTCGGTCAGTAGTGGTGCTACCGAGCCACTCTTGGTGGTGGACATTGAAGTCCCCCACCCAGAGTACATTTTGTGCCCTTGCCACCCTCAGTGCTTCCTCCAAGTGGTGTTCAACATGGTGGAGTACTGAGTCATCAGCTGAGGGAGGGCAGTGGGTGGTAATCAGTAGGAGGTTACCTTGCCCATGTTTGACCTGATGCCATGAGACTTCGTGGGGTCCGGAGTCGATGTTGAGGACTCCCAGGGCAACTCCCTCCCTACTGTATACCACTGTGCCACCACCTCTGGTGGGTCTGTCCTGCTGGTGGGACAGGACATACCCGGGGATGGTGATGGCAGTGTCTGGGACATTGTCTGTAAGGTATGATTCTTGGCACAACATTTGGAGCTTCAATATAACGTCGCATAGAGGGATAGGTTTGTGTTGCCAGTCCTGCATAGTCCACGATTTTGGCTATATCTAGGCTGCTGTGCGGATACTGAACAGAAAGCCAAGTTCCAAAGGAAGAAAAACAAAATTGGCATCTAATTGGAACCAGTTTCAGATTTGGAGGTTAGAGAGCAGATCACTAACATTACAGTGGAAGAAACAAACAAGCAATGCTAGTTCTGATGAAAGGTCACTGACCTGAACCGTTAACTCTGCTTCTCTCTCCACAGATGCTGCCAGACCTGCTGAGTATTTCTAGCATTTCTTGTTTTTATTTCAGATTTCCAGCATCCGCAGTATTTTGCTTTTATTGCAGTGGATGATGATGTTTAACAAAGGGTAGCTCAATCAAGGTGCAGAACACCTATTGCCTGTGCTATTGATATGGGTTTTATTGAGATTCCCGCTATGGAGCATATTCCCATTTTCTTCCCACCTCCTGAGATGATGCTTATTTTATCTGTTTCAGGGGAATGGAAGGCTGAAAGAACCCTGCCATGATTCAAAAAATAAGATCTTCTGATTGGTTTTGTCGGTGGTGAGGGACAGGAGAGTGTGACTATGATTGAGGCAGGCATGGGAATCCAGAAGGTAGCACTGGAGGAGCCTCAGCCCTTGCATTTGTCCAACAGGTTCGAGGTTCTTGCAGCCTGTGTGAATGAGAGCAAGGACTGCAGGGAGGATGAGCAAACTGACCACAGTTCAAGTGGTGGGAGTAAAAAAGAATATACTAGTCGGGTACAGTATAGTTAGGGAGATATAAACTGTTCTCTGCAGCCGAAGACTGTGTTGCCTGCCCTGTGCCAGGGTTAAGGACATCTCCTCAAGGCTGGAGAGGAACCTGGAGTGTGAGAGGAAGTATCCAGTTGTTGCCGTCCACGTAGGTACCAACAACATAGGTAGGACTAAGAAAGAGGTTCTGATAAGGGAGTATACGTAGATAGGGGCTAAATTAAAAATCAGAACCACAAAGGTAATAATCTCTCAATTACAACCTGAGGCACAAGCAAATTGGCATAGGGCAAATAAGACCAGAGAACTGAATGCATGACTCAAAGATTGGTGTTGGAGAAATGGGTTTTGATTCATGGGGCACCGGCACCAGTACTGGTGAAGAGGGAGATGTACCATTGGGATGGGCTTCACTTGAGCCACACTGGGACCAGTATCCTGGTAAATTGAATAACTAGGACTGTAGAAAGGGCTTTAAACTAAATAGTCGGTGGGGGTTGTGGGGGGCAGTTGGAAGGTTCATGTGACAGGAGATTTGAAATTTAATGAGGAAAGACAAGGCAATAGTGCAGGGAAGCAATGCAGGTAATGATAACCAGAGTCTGACAGGAAAGGACAGATCAGACAAACATAAGAGTGCAAATAGGTTCAGACTTGGAAAAAATGGTAAAAAGCCATCATTAAAGGATCTTTATCTGAATACACACAGCATTCGTAACAAGATAGATGAATTGATAACACAAATCGAAATAAATAGGTACGATATGATAACAGTTACAGAGATATTGTTACAGAGTGGCCAAGGTTCATCAAGGCAGTGTCTGATATCATAGCTTGAACAAAGAATTAAATGCCCCATTGGACAATTCTATCTTATGGTGGATTTTGATAGGACAGTACGATCTTGTCAATGAAACATCCCGCACATCTTCAAAAGAAAGGTATAAAAATCATTGCAAATAGTGAATTGGTGCTTTAGCCAAGCCAGCTAGTCAGTTGTTGAAAATCAATGGGAGGTGACCGCATGCTGGGTAATTGTATGTATTACTCTTTGTAACGTATTTGTGACCACCAGGCATATTGCAAACAGGTGAATTGCTAATGTGTGTTTTGTATTGTTAACTGCTGATGCTACCAAATCTAGTAAAGACATTAATGTTTAATTGGGGCTTTGAGCATTGTCTCATTATTACTCATAATTTTCATATTCAACAGAAGAGTAACCTGTCAAGGGGTAGAAGGTTATGTCTTACAATTGGCAACCACGAAGGGACACAAGTGGGAATAATGGTACACCCAAATCCCAAAGTGAAAACTATGGATGAATTGATCATTAAATATGTTGCAGGGAAGTTGCTTCTCTGGAAGGAATGGAGATGGGTCATTATAGATGGTAGTGATCACATATGCAGGGAAGAACAGTGGAAGCAGGGATCCACTTGCAGAATAGTCACAAAAGATGAGAAGAGTAGTAGGTACTGGTTAATCCCAGGGAATGTGTGTCCATTTGGTCACAAAGTATATAACAAGAAAATGACCCTAAAGAGAGGTGGGTTAAGTTAAGGGAAGAAATTGAGGAGTATAAGGCAAAGGCAAAGGCAAGTAGTAGTGAATATACTATTAGAAGAACTCGAGGAGGAATGGGAATGTCAGAAAAGGGAAACAGAAGATTTCAAAAAGGGAAATGAAAGATGATGCATTAAAGAACTGTACCTAGAGAGTCAGTGCATGGACACGAGTAAGGAAAGTGAATCCTGGAGGGAAGCAAAAGATAGAAAAAGCCTGAGAGAGAAATTGAAGATCTGGAAACAACAATCAGAGTATGAATTCAGGATGGAGAAGGGAATCCTGATGCCCCACAAGGTGTGGTTGGTACCATTGGGTTAATCACACACCAGAGACCGATTAAAAGAAAGAAAAAAGTTAAAAAACCCACAGTAAAAGTTGAAATGCTGTGAGAAAGGAAAAGACAACTGGAGTGTATGTGGGGAAGCCTCCTAATCTGTAAATGAAAGACTGTTCTTTCAGTTTGTGGGAGAGTGTGTGTGATTTGTGGAAGGTGTGATTCTTTTGTTCGAATATTTTTTTTCTGTGTGTCAGCTTCACTGTTCTGTGCACAGATCTAAAAGTTGTTTAACTTTTTGTGGTCTTGTCTTGGATGATGTTTTAAGTTTGTTGTTTGTTCAATGTGGGTATACATTGTGTATTATCAATGAGGTTTTAAAAGATTTCAAACTTTAAATTTCTCCTAGGGCTGGAGATCTGGAGATAGCACTTTGAGCTTATAACTCATTACAGGAATCCATATTTCTTGGGTGCATAGAAATATAGAAGTGTGAATTTGATTATTGTGTGTCCATGTCAATTTAAGATTGTGCACCCAAAATTGTGTTTTTTTTAAACTTTTGATTAAAGTGGATCTGTAGTAAGGAGAAATATTCAGTGAAAAGCTCATATGCAGGTGTTGTGAGCATGGTCTAAAGGGATGTGGAGTTGATGTTGGAATGTTGAAATGTTGCGCCTCAGTCTTCCCTTTACCCTTTTCATTATGTTGTTACCCCTGTTCCAGATATAGGTGTTAAGAATTTTGCAGCAGGAAATGGGTTTGGGTGAAGACATAGATTGCAATCTTGAGATTTTCATTCAGTCCAAAATAGGATAATGTAGTTAACATCAGGGAAAGGATAAGTTAATTTATAATGAAATAAAGGATAAATGGGAAAGCATTCTCTTTTGTAACTGTTAAGGACTGCAAGTTTGCAGTGTTGTCTCTTTAAACACCGGTGTGAACGCTTGGAGCTGACAAGCTGTGGGAAACTCCAATCTTTTAAACTCTTTTTGCTGTAAGAATATTGAAGGTTTTTGTTTAACTGTAAGAGTTAACTTTGTTACGATCACCTTGTTCATAGTTTGAATTAATTTGTTAGAGGTAACTTTTAATTTGGGAATTAAATTTTTTTTAATGAAAAAAATGAACAAATGAAAATACCTGGTTTGAGAAGCTGGCAAACAAACCTGGGCTGGTTACAAATCAAAGGGTGTCCCATGTTTAATTAATAAGGTCATATTGGGAAATGTAAAGTCCCTACACAATGGGAACCCCTCTTAACTTGTTGATGGAGATGGTGTGACTGCAGCTCCCTCAATCAGGGCTTTAACTTATTCATATGACTTCCCAGATCAAAGAGAAGATTTGGAGTTGGAAATAATTAGTTTAAATTGCTATCGGGGACATCCCACGTATATCAAATTGCTATGAAGATAGATGCCGCAGGGGGTGGCTTGCTTCTTTGATCAATGTATGCTTACTGACACTGACAGGCAGTTGGCTTTTGGGCAGAGTAGGCAGTTGGCTTTTGCAAGTCAGTTGAACTCAGGAGCAATAAGGCCATCAAGAACCAGGAGTGTTTCTGTTTTGACGCAGACCCATGCTCAAGCTGGGACATAAAAATGCGAGAGGTGATCTCATGCCTTGGAAGATAGCTGAGAAACTAAAGAATCAAAGTAAATGCCGAAGAGCTGTGGTACATTTTGGATTAGTCCTAGGAGAAGTGAACAAACTGCCAAGATCCTGGAACATATCGGGAAATTCTTGGGATGGAATTAACAGTCAATTAGGAGTGTTTTGTTGAGCTTTAGAGTTTGAAGTATATGTCTTCAGGTGCTGTTAAGATTTTAAGTCTAAAATATAAGTATTTCCAAATTGTAGTGTTATATTAGTAAAAATTTGCTTTGTTTAACTCTTGTACAGTAAAGTTTTAGTTTAAAATGTGAAATCTTGTGGCGTAATTCTTGCAGAAGTAACTGAGCACTTGACTTGCTCTTTTTAAAAGTTAACAGTCCCTAATGGTATCATAACAACTTCTACTTTAGTTTTATTGCAGTTATTTTGAAAGGTGCCTGAATAAAGAACAGGAAAATGATTAATTTATCTTTTTTTTTTGTTTAAAACATGTACTTTGCGTTCTGTGATTAGTTCATAAATTAGCCTGAAATAATTATTGATTCCAGGCATTAACATATTTTGTTTGTCTATCCTTTATTTTAGACAATCTTTCATTTCTCAGAAATCACCCTTATATTGTGCCTGACATTTTATCATTTCAAAATTACCTCAAATTTAGATGATTTTGTCAATCTCCAATTTTATTTCTCCCCAAAAGAAACTTTATTCCTTGAATTTGAGGCCACGAGAAATTTAGGCTATTATGATAAAATATGTGGAAATTTTAGTTCTGGATATAAAATTCACACATTTGAGAATTGGGAGTTTTGATTTTTTAAATGTTTAATGATGTTAATTGGAATTTGCAACATTCAAGGTGAGTATGGCTGTTTCATCACCTTCGTTGCATTAAAAATCTTGTGTTAAATTTTTTTTGAAAAAAAAGCTGTAAGTTTGGAAACAATTGGAGTTTAAATTTTAATTTTCTAATTGATGGATATGATTGAACAATAATGGGTTAATACCCATTCGACTGTTAAGCAGAGCCAGAATGGATTCTTTGCTTTTTTTTCTTTTAAACAGGTGACCATGGTTTTCAGCTGCAAATGAATACTGCAGCAAGGGGCAATTAGACATAAGATCTTATCTGTTCACATCCAATGTCTCAGCATGGTGACAATTTGAACAAAAGGCTTGAAGACTTACCTGCAACCTATTTCGGGTAGTTTTGTGTCTTCGAGAATAAAGAGCTAGAGAAGGGGAGATATTAATTACAAAAGTTTTATCTTTAATGTAAAAAAAAACGAATCATTATTTCTGGGATTGGAATTGATACAATAGATTGATATGAGTTGCTCTTTCAAGCACTCAATAAAGGGAAGGTTTACTGACATTTAAAGGAAGGTTCAAATTTTCATGAATATTAACTAATAAAAAGCAGTCTAGGTGGTTACTGAGTATCAAGGAATAACGTTTCATTTGGGAAGAAATAAAATTAGAGATTGATAAAGGCATTTGAATTTGGGGTAATTTTAAAATGATAAAATGTCAGGCACAATATAAGGGTTATTTCTGAGAAATGAAAGATTGCCGAAACTAAAGAATATACAAACAAAATATATGAATGCCTGGAATCAAGTAGAAATGTTTGACTTCGGTTTTTTTTTTAAATTATGAGAATGTTGGATTGAACTGTCAACTTTCTACAGTGCCAACCAATAATCCCAACTTGAAAGGTTCCATACCATGTTATGGCCAGGTGGGTGTTGGCGTGACTTGTTCCCACTGTTCACCTCCCAACTGACCATAGCAAGTGTATTTGTTACTTGAGTTTTAACCCTTGTATTTTATTTGTTAGATAAACAGACAGTGTTTCCTTGTAGGTTTAAAATAGAAGATTAACTATTTATTGAACAATATTCATTCCCAAAATGGCCACAACCACACCCAAGCATGCAGTCATTCTCACACACACACAAACACACACACACAAAAGAATAGATAGAGCAGAAAAGGGTAAGAAGTTTGAAGTTAGGCAAGTGTTCGGGGTTCACAGGAAACTTGTTGAATCTTCTTTGCGGACAGTTCTTTTTAAAGTTGCAGGCTTGTGTGTTTGTAGATTTCTGGTGGTTAAAACTTCAGACTGGACAGTGGGCACTTTAAGTTCACTGCTGCACCAGGTTGAAGTGTGGAATTCACAGCAGGGCTCCTTTCTTGTTTTTTGCTGGACTTTCCACAGCCACAGGCTGGACGCCTTTCCGTGATGTTCTTGTAATCTGTCTCTCTCTCTCTTTCCAGAGAGCTACCTTTTAAGGTAAAAACCGCTCACATTAGCCTCTATTAGGAGATGCATGGCTCCCTCCCCACGGTGACCACACAATGGCCCAGGATGTGGCTACTTCACACTTTCTTTGTTGCCACTATATTCAACACTGGTACTTTACGAGTTAACATCCTTGAGTTAGTCACTTTAGAAAGCTCAGTAAAGATAATGAGAAACATTTCAGGAATCGAACAAAATCAATACTATACAACAGGGAGAATTGCAGGAGAGTCAAGTTTTGACAATACACCTACAAGATGTGGTCAAGTATCTCAAATCCTATGCTAAAACAATCAATCTGATGAAAGGAAAATAGTAACGCTTCAGATGAAGTCATGCAAAGTGGGTGCAATGTATGGATCTTGGTTGGTGTAACAGGCCGTGCATTTCTGAGGGATGCCTTCCTTCATGGATAACTAATTGACATTTGAGGGCTACATCCACCTACCAATTCAATTTGACTATGTGCCAGGTCAGGAGATTGGTACAGGTGTACCTGGTAAGATATGAGTACAATTGGCTAGAACAGGAGGATATTGCCCTGCTGCAATTGGTGTTATATTATCCTGTCTTGTGTAGAAGTACAGTCCCTAGTCCTTAATTTCATGTGGAAAACATAGGGGAATAATTTAGTGGTATATGATGAAGCCCCACCAGGGTATGTAACGCATGTGGACGGGATTACATGGGTGGTCCCAGATCTTACAGGATGTATTCATTCGTCTTCCCCTATGACACTGCTGAGCATGCAGCTCCAGCTTGTGAGTTTAATTGGGATCACGATGAATTAAATTATACCACGAAGATGACTGTGGGGTGGAACTTCCCCATGAGATGATCATACAGAAGGAAAGGTGAATATTGTGACACCACTATGCACCGGGAATACCAGTACAATAATCTGACCTGTCCTATTGCGAAGAGAACATTTTGTTTATTCCCAGTACAACCAGTAAGGATAGGAGCTTGTGTGTGTTGTTAAATATATATTTGCATAAGTAGAAACATCCTGCCCTATTGTGTAATCACAGCAGGGAGGGGGCCATGCACCTTCTAACAGAGGTTTATGTGAGAGTTTTTTTACCTTAAAAGGTAGCTTTCTGGAGAGAGAGGGGGAAAGATCATGAGACCATCACAGAAAAGCAGTCCAGCCAGTGGCTGTGAAAAGAAGTCCAGTGAGAAACAAGGAAGGATCCCTGCTGCAAATTATATATTTCAACTTTGTGCAGCAGAGAACTAAAAGTGACCACCATCTCTATTCTGAAGTCTTAGCCACCAGAAAACTACAAGCAGCCCAGGCCTGCATCTTTAAAAAAGACTGTCTGATTTGGAAGATTCAACAGCTTTACCATAAACTATGAAAACCTACCACACCTTGAATTCTTACCTTTTGCCTTATATCTATTTTTTTATTTGTTTCATGGGATGTGGGCATCGCTGGCCAGCTCAGAATTTATTGTCCATACATAATTGCCCATCATAAAGTGGTGTGAGCTGACTTCTTGAACCGTTGCAGTCCATGTGGGATAGGTACATCCACAGTGCTGTTAGGAAGGGAGTTCCAGTATTTTGACCCAGTGACAGTGAAGGAACCTCAATATAGTTCCAAGACAGGATGGTGTCTGGCTTGGAGGGGAACTTGAAGGTGGTGGTGTTCCCATGCATCTGCTGCCCTTGTCCTTCTAGGTGGTAGAGGTCGCAGGTTTGGAAGGTGCTGCCTGAGTAGCCTTGATGCATTGCTGCAGTGTATCTTGCAGATGGTACACACTGCTGTCACTGTGTGTTGGTAGTGGAGGGAGTGAATGTTTGTGGACGGGGTGTCAATCAAGTGGGCTGCTTTGTCCTGGATGGTATCGAGCTTTTTGAGTGTTGATGGAGCTGCACCCATCCAGGCAAGTGGAGAGTATTCCATCACACCCCTGACTTGTGCCTTGTAGATGGTGGACAGGCTTTGGGGAGGCAGGAGGTGAGTTACTCGCCGTTGTATTACTAGCCTCTGAACTGCTCTTGTGGCCATGGTATTTATATGGCTAATCCAGTTCAGTTTCTGATCAATGGTAACCCCCAAGATGTCGATAGTGGGGGATTAAGGAATCGTAATGCCATTGAAAGTCAAGGGGAGATGGTTAGATTCTCTCTTGTTAGAGATGGTCATTGCCTGGCACTTGTGTGGCGCAAAAGTTACTTTCCATTTATTAGCCCAAGCCTGGATATTGTCTAGGTCTTGCTGCATTTCTACACAGACTTCTTCAGTATCTGGGGAGTCGGGAATGGTGCTGAACATTGTGCAATCATCAGCGAACATCCCCACTTCTGACCTTATGATTGAAGGAAACTGAAGTGGCTGAAGATGGTTGGGCCTCGGACACTACCCTGAGGAACTCCTGCAGTGATGTCCTGTAGCTGAGATGATTGAACTCCAACAACCACAACTATCTTCCTTTGCGGTAGGTATGATTCCAACCTGTGGAGAGTTTTCCCCCGATTCCCATTGACTCCAGTTTTGCTCGAGCTCCTTGATGCCATCCTCAGTCAAATGCTGCCTTGATGTCAAGGGCAGTCACTCTCACATCACTTCTTGTCTTCAGCTCTTTTGTCCATGTTTGAACCAAGGCTGTAATGAGGTCAGGAGCTGATGGCTCGGGCGGAACCCAAACTGAGCATTACTGAGCAGGTTATGGCTAAGCAAGTGCCTCTTGATAGCACAGTTGAAGACACCTTCCATCACTTTACTGATGATTGAGAGTAGACTGATGTGCCAGTAATTGGCCGGGTTGGATTTGTTTTCATGATAGAAGACACAAAAAATATCCCAAGAAGAAGAAAATCAAGGGGAAAAAGCGAGGGAGGAGCTTAAAACAATCATTATCACTAAAGAAAAAAGTATTCAACAAACTTATGGGACGAAAGGTTGATAAGTCCCCTGGACCTGATGGCCTTCATCTTAGGGTCTTAAAAAAAGTGGCTGCAGAAATAGTGGATGCATTAATTGTAATCTTCCAAAATTCCTTCAATTCCGGAAAAGTCCCAGCAGATGGGATAACTACAAATGTAACACCTTTATTCAAGAAAGGAGGGAGACAGAAAGCGGGAAATTATAGGCCAGTTAGCCTAACATCTCTCAGTGGGAAAATGCTGGAATCATTAAGTAAGTAGTCGCAGGGCATTTACAAAATCATAACACAATCAAGCAGAGTCAACCTGGTTTTGTGAAAGCAAAATAGTGATTGACAAATTTATTAGAGTTCTTTAAGGATGTAATGTGCAGGGTGGATAAAGGGAAGAAGTGTATTTATATTTCCAAAAGGCATTCGAGGAGGTGCCACATAAAAGGTTACTTCACAAGATAAGAGTTCTTGGTGTTGGGGGTAATATATTAGCATGGATAGAAGATTAGCTTACTAACAGGCAACAGTCAGGAAAATGTGTCATTTTTAGGTTGGCAAACTGTAACTAGTGGGGTGCTACAGGGATCAGTGCTGGGGCCTCAACTATTTGCAATCTATGTTAATGACTTGGATTAAGGGACTGAGTGTATTGTAGCTAAATTTTCTGATGATACAAAGATGGTGGGAAAGGAAGTTGGAAAGAAGGACACAAAGGGCTGGATTCTATATGCCTGTCGACGAAATCGGAGTGCACGTCGCAGAACTGCCACGATTCCAAACATGGCAGCTCATTAGCATCGCGAGGGCGGCCGCCCTCCCCCCCACTACCCCCAATGATGTGGAGGGGGTGGGCGAGCCGTCCCTGGCAACAGCGTTCGGCGCCATTTTTAAAGGGCTTAGAGCCCTAAATGACGTGAAATTTTTAAAGGTTAAGTATATTAAAAATGATCAATAATTTAAAAAATCTTTCCAGGCCCTATCCCACCGCCCCCAACGGCATTACACATCATTCCTACCCTTTCCTCCCCCCGGAATATCTACCTTGAATATATGACCTTCCTCCTCACCAAGGTTCAGAACCTTTGTCCTTCACCCCTTTCCATCACCCCCTTGACCAATCAGGTAAGTTTGATCCCACTCCCCCCCACCTCTCGCACTGAGAAAATTACTTCCTGCCCCCTCCCCACAGGTGTCGTGCCTCGTTTCCCCGGACGGGAATTTGAAGGTACGGCAGTGCCAGCGCTGGGATGAAGATGGAGGCGGCAAATCAGGAGGCCACAGGACCTTTATTAATTCAGGTAAGGTCATTTATTTAAATATGTAAATCGTGGTCCCGTTGCCGAGCCGCGGCGGGGGCCGGCACGGGGCCTCTTCACTTCTGTTGAGATCGGGCCGGGCCGTGCCGGTGTCAGGGTCAGTGGCAGGCCTCATCCAGAGCGATCTTCATGCCCCCCTCCCCACCCCCCGCCTCACCACCATTCCCGACATTGAGGGCTCTATAAAATTCAGCCCTAAGAGTTTGCAAAGGGATATAGATAAGTTAAGTGAGTGAGCACAGAATTGGCAGATGGTGTAAAATGTGGGGAATTGTGAGGTTGTCCACTTTGCTGGAAAGAATATAAAAGCAAAATATTATTTGAACGGGGATAGACTGCAGAATGCTGCAGTACAGAGGGATCTGTGTGTTCTCGCACATGAATCACAAACAATTAGCATACAGGTACAGCAAGTAATTAGGAAGGCAAATGGAATGATGGCCTTTATTGCAAGGGGCATGGAGTATAAAAATAGGGATTCCTTGCTACAACTCTACAGGGTGGTTGATGAGACCACACCTAGAGCACTGCATACAGTTTTGGTCACCTTATTTAAAGAGGGATATACTTGAATTGGAGTAAGTTCAGAGAAGGTTCACTGGGTTGATTCCTGGGTTGAAGGTGTTGACTCATGAGAAAAGGTTGAGCAGGTTGTGCCTATACTCATTGGAGTTTAGAAGAATGAGAGGTGATCTTATTGAAACGTATAAGATTCTGAGAGGGCTTGGCAGGGTAGATGCTGAGATGACGTTTCCCCTTGTGGGGGAATCTAGAAATAGGGAACACAGTTTCAAAATAAGGGGTTCCTCATTTAAGATGGAGATGAGGAGGAATTTCTTCTCCCAGCGGATTGTTAATGTTTGGAATTCTCCACCCCAGACAGCAGTGAAGGCTGGGTAATTGAATATATTCAAAGCTGAGCTAGACAGAATTTTGATCCACAGGGCAGTCAAGGGTTAGGGAAGCAAGCCGGAAAGTGGAGTTAAGGCTACAATCAAATCAGTCATGATCTTCTTGAATGACAAAGCAAGCTCGAGGGGCCAAATGGCCTTATCCTGTTCCTAGTTCTTACTTTCTTATGTTCTTGTACATCGAGCTATCTGAATTCAGCTTAAGGGAAGTGGAGGAGAGGCAATAAATGAAGAAGTGGGAACCGAATCCCAACAAGGGAACAAAGTACATCATTATGAATGAACTTGTAATATCAATTCTCCTTTTACAAAGAAATTTTGGCCTGAATGTTACCAGTGCCCAGATGACAGGCTGGGAGTTGGGGGGTTCCCAATAAAATCGTGGGTAGCAGCATTAGGGCAGCATCAGTAGTGGAACCAGATTTGGAACTGCTGCCCACTCCAAGGATTTGTAATAGTAAAGGCCCAATCAGGCACTTTACAGGGTCACCAGCATTTTGCTGATGGTGGGGCAGCTCTCCGCCATGTGGGGAGGCTGCCAACTAAATGGAGGCGTCCTCCTTTCGGCAGCATAGGGGGGGCCTTCGGACTTCGAGGCTCAATGGGCCGAAGAGGTGGCTGCAGGCAGGAAAGGCATCCCCCATGGCCCCAGTGATCTCCTCAGAGAGGTTTCCCCTCTGACCCTCGGCCCCCTGAATTTTTCTATTGTTTTCAAACATACATGGTCCAGCAAATAAAGTTTCTTTTATGCCTCAGCAGCCACCACCTCTGCTGGTGGCACTACTGAGGCTTCACAGCTGCCGGCCCTCTGATTGTGCGAGCAGCAACAGGAGCCCGCCTGCCATCCTTGATTGACGGCGGGCCCACAGGCAACCACTTAGGAGGGGGCCTGTGGTAAAATTGCCGAGCATATCCCACTGCCGGCAAGTGTGGGCTCTTTTACTGCAATGTTGGGGTTCCAATCTCCGTGGTAAAATTCAGGCCCTTTTGGTTGGTTATAGCATACAGCAAGAAGATAATTGGAATATAATCCTTTTAAAGACCATGACAATTTGCCCTATGATGAACTCCATTCAAACACACTCAGTTTCTTGTGGGAGGCAACCAGCCATGCAAATGTCTCCCTTAGTAGCGCTGTGTCAGATGCAACATTTGATCAGCAATGTTTATCAACATAAGCTCAGTTCTATTCTTGTCCAGCGCTTATTTTAAAGGAGTTTACAAATGTACTCACTATTCTGTGTGGAGGTCAAGAAAAGCTTCTGACTTTCTATCTCTGAAGGACTAGCGGATCTGTTCTAGTGTCCCATATTTTGCAGTGGCAGTCCAAGTTTAATAACCCACTTACCTGCACATTATCTCTGCCTCGCTCATCATTTTAAGGCTTGCACTGTGCCATGTTATAGGTTTCAGCACAGTGAGCTCTTTCCAGTATGCAAAGGTGATGGCTTCGAATTGCTAGCTCGCTTACTCAGTATCACTTTATAGTGAATGGCAGGTTCAGCCTGAAAGCACCCAGACTGTAAAAATCTCACAAATCTGCAGAAAATGGAAATTCTTCTGACTGCGTGACTAAGGTTGTGCCGTATTGAGACTATGCGAGTGTTGTTGCTGCAGCAGTCATAAAAATTGATAGGATGCCTGGGATTATCCAACTGCTCCAAAGGCAACAAATCAGGCTGGCTAATCAAGCTAAAGGGACTTGAGTAATTAAAGGGTCCAGTTGTTCAGTGGACGTAATAATTATTGGAAGATGCAATGGCTTGAATAATTGGAAATGGGGCAATCAAGAGTCTGTTATATTTATATTTCTTGCATATAGAAAACAAAATCAAGCATTAGCTTTTTATGAGAAGGGTCATTTTTCATCTTTAATACACAGGTTAATCTTGCATGCGTAAACTTATGCCTGTGAACAACTGCTTGGCAGTGGCAAGTGTAAGAAGATGCACATTGCAAAAATCATTCATCTAATACAGCCCACATAACTGATTTGCAGAAGTAAATTCTGAGTCAGGTTTTGCTGAGGACAACAATCCTGCTCCAACAGATCTGGAACTGACTGGACTGGCTAATAATATGGGGAACCTGAGTTCAAATCATTGTGTCAGTTTGAGAATTTGAATAAATTTTAAATTGAATCTAGAAATAAAAAACTGTTATCGGTAAAGATGACCATGAAGTTGTCAAGTTGTTGTAAGAAAAAGCAACTGGTTCACTAATGTCCATAAGGAAAGGAAATCTTCTGTCCTTAACTGATCTCGACGATATGTGCTTCCAGTCCCACAACAGCGTGGCTGACTCTCTGTAGAGGCCAATCAAGCTACTTTATTAATTATTAAACTATCACATAAATGGACTACAGTGGTTCAAGAGCAAGGCTCTTCACTGAGAGAACTAGAGATGGGCAGTAAAAGCTGGCCTTACTAGCAATGCACACATCCTGAGGAGGATCTAAGTCTCATATGTAAGTATAAATGACTCATCTCACTGAATAACGCCATAAATGTGCAGTATGCAGAGGATTTAGAATCTAATACTGTTAAATGAGAGCTTCTATTTTTGATTGTAAAATATGTTTTAAGAAATTATAGTTGAATTTTAGACTGAATCATCAGGAGATTTTTGAAATTTACGGGTGTTTTCTTCAAAGGAAGGTTAACAGAAGGTTGACCAGTAAACAAATCCCACTGGAAAGCATCTGATTTCAAGTAAACACAGCAGAGATTTGTGTTTTGGCCTGAAGAGCTATCTGCTTATTGACAAGTCAGGATTTATGGCCGCCATAGGACTTGCCTCTTGGAAGGTTTTTGTTTCATTTTGTTTTAAAAGCCTGTTGGTTTGGCTGAAAACAACCAATTGGAGTTTACTATTAACCTGCCAGGAGAACAGAAGAAAATCCAGAAAGGTTGATGTCTTTCTCTCTTTGAAGATTCCCTGCTCATGAAAAGCAAATCCTGCATCAAGTTGTACTTTTGCCTTCTATATTTGAAGAGGTTCTGCAACTTTGAAGGAACTTTGCATCGAATGTGTGGGAATTGAAGCCTTTGCTGCTGCATATGTGAAGTAAAGACTATGTGAATCCATCTGTAGTTGCATCTCTTGAAAGTCTACCCAGACTGTTCATCAATATTGCCTGGAAAGAACTGTTCTAGGAAGATTCCTAGTGGCCGCCACCTCAACAAAACAAAGGACTTCCATATCTTCTCTTCAGTCCAGGCTTTTTTTCATTCCTTCTATTTCTGTGCAACAGCTGGAAACAAAAACTCTCTTTTGTATGTATGTGTGTGTGCATGAGGCTAGGATAAATTAAGGGGCTTTTATTTTTTCAATTCATGCATATGTTTACTTCATTATTGGTTAAGATGGATAATTTTGTTGTTTATTGAAGAAAGCTGGTTGATGTGCTTTATTCTGGGGAAAAGTAGAGTATCTGACTGATTGTTTCGGTAAGTCACTGGCCTGAAACCTTAACTCTGCTTCTCTCTCCGCAGATGCTGTCAGACCTGCTGAGTATTTCCAGCATTTCTTGTTTTTATTTCAGATTTCCAGCATCTGCAGTATTTTGATTTTAAATTTAAATATATGTTGTGACCTGTGGAGAAGTGAGACCTCAGGACATCCCAATTGATTATTTTTAAAGTTCAATAACTGTTAGAATGTAGGCAAATGTGGCAGCCAATTTGCAAACCACACTGTCCCATACACAGAAAATGAGTGATCAGGAAATGTGTTTTAATGGTGTTGGTTGAGGGAGAACTAACTTGTTCTTCTTTGAATAGCATCATTTAGTCTCCTAGGTGTGCCATGCATACCTGGAACAGGAAGATAACTCTTTGGTTTAACTTCTCATCCAATGGACAATGTAGAGCTCCCACAGTACTGCACTGAAATGCTGGCCTAGATTACATGCTGAAGCTCTAAATTTGAATCTAGGACATTTTGGCACAGAAACAGGCATGCTACAAACTGAGCAAAGCTAAATGTGAATTCTTGTTGGGCTGATGACATTTCACTGTGTTGAGGAATAACAGGCATTCTGCAAAGCTAAATAGCTGTATGCAAGTAGAAGAACAGCTGAAACCTTCATTCTGGGCTAGGCAATTAGCCCATTCTTTCTTTATTCACCTATGTATGTGGGCATTGATAGCAAAGCTTACATTTATTGCACATCGTTGCTTAGCCTTGAGAAGGTGGTAGTGATCCACTGCAGTCTGTTTGATTAAGGTATTCTCACAGTGCTATTAGAGAGGGAGTTCCAGGATTTTGAACCAGCAACGATGAAGGAATGGTGATACATTTTCAAGTCAGGATGGTGTGTAACTTGGATGTGATGGTGCTCCATGTGCTTGCTGCCTTTGTCCTTCGAGGTTGGAGAAGTCATGGGTCGAAGAAGTCTTGGTGAGTTGCTGAATCTTGTAGATGGTATATTTGGCAGCCACGATAAAGATTGGCTCAGGTCTGCAAATGAAACCCGACCCGAGCCCAACAGAACCACATCTGACTCGAGCTCGACCCGGCCCGAGTCCTTTAATTTTTTCCCGACCTGACCACTGGAATGTTCAGTTGACGTAGCTTCCGTTTTTCACTTTTTAAGCTTGTGCAGATAAGCAACAAAAACTGTAACTGGACTTGAAAGGTTGTTTAAAAAGTATATTAAGATTGGAGCCACGTACCAGAGGTGGTGATAGAGTGTATCCGACCCGGCCTGAGCCCGAATGCCAGGCCCGGAAGAGCGACCTGACCTGACCTGAACCCGACACGTCGTCGGGTCCCATCGGGTTCGGGTCAGGTAACCATGCTCTAAGCCTCGATGCATCGATGGTAGAGGAAGTGAATGTTTAAGGTTGTGCATGGACTGCTAATCAGGCAGGTTGCTATGTCCTGAATGATATCAAGCTTCTTGAGTGCTGCAGCTGCACTCAGTAAAGAGCACTCCAGCACACTTCTGACTTGTGTTTGACAGATGGTGAATAAGGCTTTGGGGAGTCAGGAGATGAGTCACTTGCTGCAGAATCCCCATCTTTTGACCTGTTCTTGTAGCCACAGTATTTATGTGGCTGGTACAGTTAAGTTTCTGCTCAGTGGTAACACCCAGAATGTTGTTGGTGGGGGATTCAATGATGATAATTCCATTGAATGTCAAGGGGAGATGGTTAGACTTTCTTGTTGAAGATGGTCATTGCCCAGCACTTATGTGGCATGAATTTCACTTCTCACTTATCAGCTCAAGTCCAAATCTTGTCCAGGACTTGCTGCATGCAGTCACGCTTGGTTTCATTATCAGAGTAGATATAAATGAAACTTAATATTGTGCAATCATCAGCGAACATCCCCTCTTTGGACCTAATGATGAAGCAGATCAAGCTGGTTGATCCTTGGATACTGCCCTGAGGAACTCCTGCAGTGATGTGCTGGGGCTGAGATGATTTGCCTCCAACAACAACAACCATCTTCCTTCGTGCTAGGTATGACTCCAGCCAGTGGGGGTTTTTTTGCCCCGACTCACATTGACTTAAACTTTACTCGGGTGTCTTGATGCCACGCTCAGTAATATGCTATCTTGATGTCAAGGGCAGTCACTCTTACCTCACCTCATGAATTCAACTCTTTTGTTCATGTTCAAGGCCGTAATGAGGGATGGAGCTGAATGGTGCTGGCGGATCCCAAACTGAGCTTTGGTGAGCAGGTTATTGGTGAGTAAGTGCCACTTGATAGTGTCATGCTGGGCCCCCACCTGCAAGAGTGAGGTGTATTAATTTCGCCACATGGGCATTAAATTTCAAATTGTTGTTTGGGAAGAAGAGAAGGCCTGTTATAAGGGCTGCCAGACACTTGGCTGGAGGGTATTTGCATAGCAATAGGGACAAGAGAGGTTACTTCCCTTATCCACTTATCTTAAAATGGACTTTGATCACCAAGTACTGTGTGTAAGAGGAGACATTCCAGGGTCTGATAGGACAAGAAAATCCACAAACACAGAAGTTGTTACACCAGTTGGTCACATGACTAACCTTCTGGCCAACATGGGTGTCTTTGAATTGTACAGACAGTTTGAACTCAGAGAGACTGTTTTCTTCTGGACTGAGAAGACCTCGCTTGCCTGCTCCCTCTCTTTCTCACAAGCCTCTGTGCCCACTGAAGACACGTGAACCTCAAGAGAGAAAAGTCTCCTACATTGAACAAGGTTTAACAAGAATACTTGGCCCCAATGAACAGCAAGACCTACCTACAATCAAGGACTCGACAGCGAGCTCGAAGTGCCATAACAAAAACCATCTTCAGATATTGCCCCAAACTTTTCAACTTTATTTCTTCTGCTCTTTTCTGTCTCTATCTGCATGTGTGCATAGCATATGCTTGCTATTGTGGGCGCGTCATGTATCCATAGTTGTTAATCAAATTAGAGTTTAAGTTTAATAAATTTCAACCTTTCTTCTTTAAACCTATGAAAAACCTGTTTGGCTGATTTATTTGCCTTATAATTGGATAGCAGTGAACAGGAATTCACCAAGGTGGAACTAAAAATATGGTGTGTTTAAAATTAAACCCCCTGTTACAGTAAGGCCAGGTCAAGACTGAGAGGGAACCCCTAGACCCCTTTCTCACCTGGTCTTAACAATATCATCGTCAATAATGCCTTCCATAACTTTGCTGATGATCGAGAGTAGACTGATGGGTCAGTATTTGGCCTGTTTGTATTTGTTCTGCATTTTGTGGACAGGACACACCAGGGCAATATTCCACTTTGTCGGGTAGGTGCCAGATTTGTTGCTGTACTGGAACAGCGTGGCTAGAGGCGTGGCTAATCCTGGAGCATAAGTCTTCAGATTGACAGCAGGGATGTTTGTGGGGCCCATAGCCTTTGCTGTATCCAGAGCACTCAACCATTTCTTGATATCATGTTCTTCTTCTTCTTCTTCTTTGGCCTCCTTGTCTCGAGAGACAATGGGTAAGCCCTTGGAGGTGGTCAGTGGTTTGTGAAGCAATGCCTGGAGTGGCTAAAAAGGCCAATTCTAGACTGACAGACTCTTCCACAGGTGCTACAGATAAAATTGGTAGTCGGGGCTGTTACACAGTTGGCTCACCCCTTGCGCTTCTGTCTTTTTTCCTGCTAGGTCTCTTCGACTCGCCACACTTTAGCCCCACCTTTATGACTGCCCGCCAGCTCTGGCGATCACTGGCAACTGACTCCCACGACTTGTGATCAATGTCACAGGACTTCACGTCGCATTTGCAGCCATCTTTAAAGCGGAGACATGGACGGCCAGTGGGTCTGATACCAGTGATGAGCTCGCTGTACAATGTGCCCTTGGGGATCCTGCCATCTTCTGTGCAGCTCACATGGCCAAGCCATCTCAAGCGCCGCTGGCTCGGTAGGGTGTATATGCTGGGGATGTTGGCCGCCTCGAGGACTTCTGTACTGGGGATATGATCCTACCACCTGATGCCAAGGATTCTCCGGAGGCAGCAAAGATGGAATGAATTGAGACGTCGCTCTTGGCTGACATTCATTGTCCAGGCCTCGCTGCCGTAGAGCAAGGTATTGAGGACGCAGGCTTGATACACTCGGACTTTTGTGTTCCGTGTCAGTGCGCCATTTTCCCATACTCTCTTGGCCAGTCTGGACATAGCAGTGGAAGCCTTTCCCATGCATTTGTTGATTTCTGCATCGAGAGACAGGTTGCTTGTGATAGTTGAGCCTAGGTAGGTGAACTCTTGAACCACTTCCAGAGCGTGGTCACTGATATTGATGGACATATCATGTGGAGTGACTCAAATTGACTGGAGACTGGCTTTTGTGATGGTGGGGGACCTCAGGAGGCAGTCAAGATGAATCATCAACTTGGCATTTCTGGCTAAACACGTCAGCCTTATCTTGTGCACTCTTGTACTAGGTTCCGCCATCATTGAAGATTGGGATGATCATGGAGCTGTCCCTTTCCGTTAGTTGCTTAATTGTCTGCCACCATTCATGACTATATAGGCAAAATTGTAGAGGTTTGGTCTGAACCATTGGTTGCGGTACTACCTAACACTGTCCATAGCATGCTGCTTTGGCTGTTCAGCATGCATGCAGTCTTGTGTTGTAGCTTTACTTGGTTGACATATCATTATTATGTATGCCTGATGCTGCTCCTGGTATGTTATTCTACACCCCTTTTTGAACCTGGGTTGGCCCCCTGGCTTGACAGTAATGGTAGAGTGAATGATAAGCCGGGCCATGAGTTTACAGATTGTTGTAGAGTGCATTTCTACTGTGGTTGATGAGCGGTAGGTAGTAACCAGCAGGAACTCTCTTTGCCCATGTTTGACTGATGCCTCATGGGTTCCAGAGTTAATGTTGAGGACTCCTGGGGCCACTTCCTCCCAAATGAATACCACTGTGCAGGACATACCCAGGGATGTCGCTGGAGGCATCAGGGATGTGGGTTGAAAGGTACAATTCTGCATATGTCTATGTCAGGCTGTTGCTTGACTAGTCTGTAGGACAGCTCTCCTAATTTTAGCACAAGTACTCAGATGTTCGTGAGGAGGACTTAGCAGGGTCGATAGAGTTGGCTGTGCCTTTGTTGTCTCTGAATCCAATGCCTAGGTCAAAGCTGAGTAATCTGTCCAGTTTTATTGTTATTATGGTTTTTAGGGAGCAATTTGATACAACTGAAAGGCTTGAAAGGCCATTTCAGAGCACAGTTAAGAATCAAACTCACTGTTGTAGGTCCAGAACACCTGCATGCCAGATTGGGTCAGGACAGCAGATTTCATTCCTAAAGGACATTGGTGAACCAGATGGACTTTTTACAATTCAGTAGTTTCATGGTCACCAATACTGATATTAGCTTTTTATTCCAGATTTATTTAGTTAATTCATGTCTCTGGATTATCTGTCAAGGCCTCTAGATTACTAGGCCTCTGGATTACCAGGCCTAGCCACTATGCTACCATATCTAACGTGTAATTTCAGACTCAGTACTTTGTTTATAGATATAATGGACACTAGAACAGGAATTCAGTCCAATATTCGAGTAAAAGACTGCAAATTATTTAACACAGCAGCTATTTAGAATTTTTCAACTCACTCAATAACTTCAGGAAATAATTTAAAATGAGTCAGGACAAATAGAAGCTTTGACCACCATGAAGGGATGGGATTTTTGTTTTTTCTACTTGGCTCATCACAGTGATCCAATTTTCCCATTAATTATGGGATTTCAAAAATAAATAACAGAATGGCAATTAGTTGTTTCTAGCTGTTACATTGTCATTACTTTCATCTGTTGCCCATGGTTCATTTAAAATCTTCCAAGCTTATATTCATTCTGAAGCAGTTTATAGCAGCTATAATGGATTGTTTTGCTATTGAAGTTTCGCATTAACAATCTGGCTCCTTCTTCGCATCCATGATTTTACAATGTAAATGATACAATCTCACATATCATAAAATAAAGAGTGTCCATGGCAACATCTAGGAATTGATGACCTGAGGGCAGCATCTCAGTGTTTGAGCAGTCGACTTTTCAGACATAATCGCTGTTTCCCTATCTCAGTCAGAACAATTCCAAATACAGGCCAGGAAAGAAATCATCAAAACTATTTCCTCCTTTTGAACAGTAATTACATTTCAGTGAATAAAAATGGAGCATTTACTAGTGAGTTTGTGTATTTGTAGCATGCTGTCTACAGTCTCTGGTGGTGTCAGAAAAGAAAGAAAGACTTGCATTTATCTCGCACTTTTAATGATCACAGGAAGCCCCAAAGTGCTTTTACAGCCAATGAAGTACTTTTGAAGAGTAGTTGCTATTGGAATGTAGGAAACAAGGCAGCCAATTTGTGCACAGCAAATTCCGACAAATAGCAATGTGACAATGATCAGATAATCTGTGTTGTGCGATGTTGATTGAAGGATAAATATTGGCCAGGACACCAGGGATAACTCTCCTGCAAAATAGTGTCCTTGGATCTTTTACATCCATCCGAGGTGGCTGATAAGGCCTTGGTTTAATATCTGATCCAAAAGACGGTGCTGCACTCCCTCAGTACTGCACTGGAATGTCAAACTGGTTAGGAACATAGGAACAGGAGTAGGCCATTTAGCCCCTCGAGCCTGTTCTACCATTCAAGGAGCTTGTGGCTGATCTGAGACCTAATTGCACATATCCACCTTTGCCTATATCCTTAACTACCTTTGCTTAACAAATATCTATCAATCCCAGTTTTATTTACAGATGGGAGTTCCAAATTTCCACCACACTTTGTGTGTACAAGTGTTTCCTAATTTCACTCCTGAAAGGTCTGGCTCTAATTTTAAGACTATGTCCCTTAGTCTTTGACTCCCCAATCAGTGGAAATAGTTTTCCCCATCTACCCCATCTGTTCCCCTTATGATCTTAAAAATGTAAACCAAATCACCCTTTACACTTTCCAAATTTTTTATTTATTATTATTTAGAGATACAGCACTGAAACAGGCCCTTCAGCCCACCAAGTCTGTGCCAACCAACAACCACCCACTTATACTAACCCTACAGTGATCCCATGTTCCCTACCACCTACCTACACTCGGGGCAATGTAGAACAGCCAATTTAACTATCACTTGCAAGTCTTTGACTGTGGGAGGAAACCAGAGCACCCGACGAAAACCCACACAGTCACAGGGAGAACTTGCAAACTCCACACAGGCAGTAGCTAGAATCGAACCCGGGTCCCTGGAGCTGTGACGTTGTGGTGCTAACCACTGCGCCACTGTGCTGCCCCAAATTCCAGAGAATAAAACTCCACTTTTTGGAATTGTCCTTGTATTTTAATCCTTGGCATCTAGGTATTATTATGACTGTAAGATTTGATAAGATAGGAGTGTTTTATGTCCCTTCTAAGATGGGAACAGACTTGGCAGCACAAAGCTTATTGTTTAGTTTAGTTTAGAGATACAGCACTGAAACAGGCCCTTCGGCCCACCGAGTCTGTGCCGACCATCAACCACCCATTTATACTAATCCTACACTAATCCCATATTCCTACCACATCCCCACCTGTCCCTATATTTCCCTACCACCTACCTATACTAGGGGCAATTTATAATGGCCAATTAGCCTATCAACCTGCAAGTCTTTGGCATGTGGGAGGAAACCGGAGCACCCGGAGGAAACCCACGCAGACACAGGGAGAACTTGCAAACTCCACACAGGCAGTACCCAGAATTGAATCCGGGTCACTGGAGCTGTGAGGCTGCGGTGCTAACCACTGCACAAATTTATTGAGATAAAGATAAGGACAAGTTTCTTAAGTTTTCAGATAAACTATAGTCACTAACTCAGGCAGTGATTAAACAGTCCAACACAGATACTATCCACATTAAAGACTGGACGGCAGAGCGCACAACTCTTTCTCTTGCAGCTTTTGGTATTCAAGGTTTTTGGTTGGTCTCTTTCTCTTGTTTCTTCTTGTTCAAAAATTCTTTGCCCTAAAGGGACACAGAAAAGACATCTTTTATCCTGGCTGCTATCAATTAACCTTCCCTTTCCCCAATCAGTGATAAGTCTTGTATTAAAGGATGCCTTTCTTAACCAATCTTTACCATTCTTTGGCTGTTGCTAACCTTTCAGATTTACTTAGGTAATGCCCCTTTGTTTATCGCAATGCTTTTACATTTCGTGGTCCCTTATCTTATAAATCCACATTTTGTTCTCACAAAAGCTGTTTTCACTGTCTGCTCTCAAGGTCTCACCCTTTTACTGCAAGTAAGCATTTCAAAACTTGACATAATCTCCTAGAATCCCTCTACCTTGACATCTTGTCTATACTGTGCCCTATTTCCTCAGTTTTCTTAATCTAGCATACTACAAAGAAGGGTTCTAATAAAGCTAAATGTTTATGATATTCAGTTAGTCGTTGTTAATTTACAACAGTTAAATTTTAACAATTATTATTTGGGTTAGTAACCTAATAATCTCACATGAATATTTGTGCTCAAGTACTAGAGTAGGACTTGAGCCACAAACTTCTTAGTCAGTAGATGAGAGGGCTACCAACTGAGCCACAGCTAACACTACATAAATTGGTCTCCCATTCATGCACCAATCCTCAGCAAAATGCAATGGGATACAATGTCCAAGAATTTGCTGAAGCAGAACAACTCATGGCAAGCCCAGTTAGTTCAACTTTTTCCCTCATGCTTCAGCTCAAAAATTGTTTGCCCAATAAGTTGCTGGAAATGTGAGCTGAAAACACCATGGTGAGAGCAATGGGGCATCTGGAACCTGAGTGAACAATGGGACCAAAAGTCTATCTCCTTGACAAATTAGATTTAAAGACTAAGACAAAAATAGAAGAACAACAGAGGTGGAAATAAGGTGAATTAGAGTCAAATCAGGTACCGAAAGAGAGAGAAGAAAGACTAGATTAAGAGAGAGGATAAAAAGAGATAGAAAATAAACATAAGTAAAAGAAGTGTAAAATTTAAAATTAAGAAAATCTCTATTAACAATTTATTACCTGTCAGAATGAGATTCCACTGTTTAAATTGTTCACTTTCTAGACTGGAGAGGTTGATTAGCTTTGCAGAAACACAAATCTTCTTGTTAAAAAGGTACTTACACTGTTGAATTTCAGCTCTACCTGTCTACAGTGAGCTTAACTGACAATTAATGAGTAAGTGCAGCAACTTCACAAAACTCATAGGCAGGTTGAAGCCATTCAAGTTGCTATTATTACGGCAATGAAATCTGGGCCAATGAATCTCCCGCTGGTGTACATTCTGGGAACTTGGCTCAGGAGTTCTTTTCTGGGTGAGTGTCACGTGTTTACTGTTGGCAAATGTGGGCATATTGCTTTCGGTTTCATTGGACTCAAAGGTATTAAGGCTTAGTTCTGGCTGCTGATGATGTTCTATAAGGACACATCTTTCCCTGTGTTATCAGATTGCATTTACACTGATGTTTGGGTTTGGGCCCTTCAATGGCATATAGGCTAAATGTTTTGTGTAATTTTTACATAACTCTATAATGAGCTGCTGGTCCCAATACCAATACTTCACTTGAGAAATCTTCAGGATTAAAGTGACAAATGACTACTGGACCACCTTTTGTGATCCTTGAAGTTATAGAATTACTGCATTATCTGATGTATTGATCAAGTCATTCTGTAGTTGGCATCTCCCACAGACCTTGGGGATGTGACTGACATATGTTGGACAAGCAGCTACCATATTACAGAGGCAACCATTACACTGGATAGTATGAGTTCTTGGAGTAATGTAGGAATTTTGAGTCATTTTACCCAAATTCTATCTGGTTAAGGGCTTTACTCTAATGCCCAGGTATCTGAGTAAACTAACTTGCACATATTCCCTGAGGACAAGTATACGAATCCTTTTCTTACCCTGGCTCAGATCAGCAAACTTGGCACAAACCAGAAATCTGATCTGCGTGGTTTAGTTAATGGGACGGAAGCTGGCTGTAGTCAAGTCCATTTATGGTGGTGTTATCTGGACAGTAGAAAGTGTCTTTTTAATGATACACTTCTACCTTTTTTCACAAAATAATTAAAATGATAGTTTTTCTGTCAGCTATTTCTGGTATTTTATGAATATTTTCCTCTAATAGGTAGTGATTACATGAGCACAGGGACTTTCTTTGAGGAGTTACCTTTCCAACTGTGTGAGGGAGTCATATGAACACCACTAAAATGAGAAGATTATTCACACCCACTGAGTTAATGATTGTTTCTAATGTGTATTAATTAATCTGCCTTGCACTGTCGGGTTATGAGCTTTTAATGGGAAGATGGTCAAAACTAGTATTAAATACCATAAGTAAAGTAGTCCTGTGTGTGTGTGGGTGTATTATTTTACTGTGATTAGTACATTCTAGAAAAAACTTTTTTTTGATTTTTGAGATGCTTCTATTTGCATTAAGTCAGTTTGAGCACATGTAATCATCACTGTTCGTAAAGGAAATTGACAATTAAACCAATAATTAATGGGAAGAGCAAATTATGGTGAATCATTATTTGCATGCTAAATATGTGTGAAGCAGAGTTCAATTCTCTCATCCTTGTAAAAAGAATTGTTCACAAGTGAATTTGAATAATCTAGGTATTGCCCCCCCCAAATGATCCCATATGGTCACTTCTGAGACTACATTGAAGTGGCATTTTGTGAAAAGCTTTCCAGTTTTCTTTCTCTGCAAACCGTCTGTGGCACTTTGTGTTGCATTTTTATTGGGTGGGGGGTTCGGGGGAAGCAATGGAACTGAGGCATGTGGAGTGGGAATAAAAGTGAAGTCAAGGCCCCTAGTGCAACATATCATTAACATTTGGAAAGAGTGTATGGGAGGGTGAGTTAGAACAAGAAGTAGTGATGTAATGATGCCAAAATTGGATTTCAAAGGTTTGATGATTGTAGGAGGAAACCAAGGCTGGTTTTGAGGTGCTAGGAATGATTGAGCCTGAGTTGGAGTCTGTGAGACAAGTCTTAGTTCCAACACAACATGGAGGACGAGCATTTAGAAAAGTATATTTCTAGCTCAATAGAAGCAAGTGTTGATAAAATACCACCTATTAGACTTGTCAAAAAAAATTGAAGCCCATAGGATAAAAGGGACAGTAATAACATGAATACAAAATTGGCTAATAGTAGAAAACAGAGAGTTATTCTGATTGGCTGTTTTTCAGACTGGAGGGAGCTATATGGTTCTATTCTCCAATGCTCAGTTCTAGGATCATTTCTTTTTGATATATAATATATATATATAATACACACAATATTACCATATTATAAAAAGGATATAGAGGCGCTGGAGAGGGTGCAGAGAAGAGTTACAAGGATGATTGCAGAAATGCATGGATATACCTATCATGAGAGGATGATAAGGCTGGGTCTCTTTTCTCATGAGAAAAGAAGGCTGAAGGGTGACCTAATAGATGTCTTTAAAATTATGAGATGTTTTTGATAGAGTGGATAATGTGTCCACTTGTGGGGAAGAGCATAACTTGAGGCCTTAAATATAGAGCAGTCACCAAGAAATCCAACAGAGAATCCAGAAGTAGCATCTTTACCCAAAGAGTGATGAGAATTTGGAACTCGCTACTACAGGGAGTGTTGTAGCGAATAGTATAGCTGCATTTAAGGGGAAGCTAGTCAAGCATATGAGGGAGAAGGGAATAAAGGGTTATGATGATAAATTTAGGGGAGGAAAGACGTGAGCAAACTCAAGTGGAGCATAAACACCGGCATGGACTGGTTGGGTCGAATGGCCTGTTTCTGTGCCATATATCCTATGTAATCATATGTAAGCATTAATGACTTAGATTGGAAGTTACAAAGTACAATTCTAATATTTGTAGATGGCATAAAACTAGGAAGTGCAGTGAACAGTGAGGAAGGTTGTAATAGACTTCAGGAGAACATAGGCTGGTGGAATGGACGGACACATGGCAGATGAAATTAAATGCGAAGAGTATGAGGTGATACATTTTGGTAGGAAGAATGAGGGGAGACAACACAAGCTATGAGGTACAATTCTAAAAGGTAGTGCAAGAAGAGAGAGACTTGGAGATGTTTGTGCACAAATCTTTGAAGGTGGCAGGACAGGTTAATAAAGTAATTAATAAAGCATTTGAAATCCTGGACTTTACAAACAGAGACATCGGGCAGCTGGTAGAGGTCACGGTTTGGAAGATGCTGTCAAAGGAACCTTGGTGAGTTGCTGCAGTGCATGTTGTAGATAGTATACACTGCTGACAATGTGAATGTTGAAGGCGGTGGATGGGGCGTCAATCTAGCAGACTGCTTTGTCTTGGATGGTGTTGTGCTTCTTGAGTATTGTTGGAGCTGCACTCATCCAGGCAAGTGGAGAGTATTCCATCACATTCCTGACTTGTGCCTTGTAAATGATGGACAGACTTTAGGGAGTCAGGAGGTGAGTTACCCACCACAGAATTCCCTGCCTCTGACCTGCTCATGTAGCCACAGCATTTATATGGATAGTCTAGTTCCGTTTCTTGTCAATGGTAACCCCCAGGATGTTGATAGTGGGAGATTCAGCAATCGTAATGCCATTGAATGTCAAGGGGAGATGGTTAGATTCTCTCTTTGTTGGAGATGGTCATTGCCCGGCACTTATGTAGCGTGGAAGTTAAAACCACAAAAAGCGGCATCAGGTTGGAAACCCAACATTATCCCATGCAATTTTGTGTTTAATTTGAGCTGGTTTGCAGGTGGGCAGGAAATCCCATGGATCTGTTGGGTAAGTAATTAAAATACTTAAATCCACAATATCTTGGGATTTAATCCAGCGTACAAATTTTCCAAGCTGTGTGGAACTTGCCAGGGTCAACCAGGCGGAAGCACATTGGGGAGTGCTTGTTCAGTGAAACTGACAGGCTGGGGAACCTTCAAAGAGTGAAACTGAATAGCTGCAACCATGCCTAGATAAGAGGCTAGTACTCACAGCACTTCTTCTGAGCGTGTGCTCACACTGTTTATTAGGTGATTTCTAACTTCTTGGAAGTCATTTCACCTCTCTTGGACTTCACTGACCTTGATCTGCGCTTCCCTATGGTCAGCCTTCATTGTGGCACAGAAACAGCTTTTACAGCTATACCATGGACCTCAGATGAGGAACAAGAGGAGTAACGCCAGCAACACCAACAGCAGTAGCTGCTCTTCTCTTCAACCACATGCTGCTTCGCAGGACAGAGGGGATGGACATAGAAATCCAGCTCGAAAGAAATAAGACCTCCAGAGCAAGGTCTATTGGCAGAGGCTCATTTCTCTAGATGTTTGTGAGCACCAGTGCCTCAGGAGGCTCAGGCTTTCATGGCAGTCATTGCTAATATTTGCAGCCTCCAGGAACAACACCTCCTTCCCAGTGGAGCAGGTGGGCACACGTTGCTATTGACCATCAAGGTGGCTATCACTTGAAAGACCACACCACCACTCCCACCCCCCCAGCCTGGTTCTCTGCCTCTCCCTGGAGTTCTGTGTCCCTCCTGCAAGGAGAGAAAGCAGAGTGTTTTGTGGGAGAAATGGATTGTGTGGAGTCATAGAGTCATTTATGGCACAGAAGGAGGCCATGCGGCCCATCGAGTCCATGCCAGCTCTCCACAGAACTATGCAGTCAGTCCCATTCCCCGGCTCAATCCCCTTAGCCCTGCAAGTCTATTTCTTTCAAGTGGCCATCCAACTTCCTCTTGAAGTCAGTAATTGTCTCTGTTTCCACCACCCTTGTGGGCAGTGAGTTCTAGGTCATTACCACTCGCTGTGTAAAAAAGTGCTTTCTCATATTCCTGCGGCATCTTTTTCCCAAAACCTTCAATCTGTGTTCCCTCATCATTGCACCATTAATTAATGGGAACAGTTTTTCCTTGTCTACCTTATCTAAGGCTGTCATAATCTTAGAGTCATAGAGCAATACAGCACCGAAACAGGCCCTTCTGCCCACTGACCATCAACCACCCATTTATATTAATCCGACATTAATCCCATTTTCCCTCTCACATCCTCACCTTCCCCTACCATCTACCTACACTAGGGGAAATTTTTACAATGGCCAATTTTACCTCTCAATTCACAAGTCATTGGCATGTGGGAGGAAACCAGAGCACCCAGAGAAAACCCACACAGTCACAGGGAGAACTTGCAAACTCCACACAGGCAGTACCCAGAACTGAACCTGGGTTGATGGAGCTGTGAGGCTGTGGTGTTAACCACTGCACCACCCTATTAAATAGAGTCATAGAGAGATACAGCACTGAAACAGGCCCTTTGGCCCACTGAGTCTGTGCTGACCAACAACCACCCATTTATACCAATCCTACATTAGTCCCATATTCCCTACCACATCCCCACCATTCTCCTACCACTGACCTACACTAGGGGCAATTTACAAAGCCCAATTTACCTATCAACCTGCAAGTCTTTGGCTGCGGGAGGAAACCAGAGCACCCAGTGGAAACCCACGCAGTCACAGGGAGAACTTGCAAACTCCACACAGGCAGCACCCACAATCGAACCTGGGTCACTGGAGCTGTGAGGCTGCAGTGCTAAGCACTGCACCACTGTGCCGCCCCATGTCTTTTATTAAATCTCCCCTCAATCTTCTTTGTTCTGAGAAGAACAAACACAGCTTTTCCAGCCTAACCTTGCAACTAAAATTATCCATCCCTGGAACCATTCTGGTAAATCTCCTTTTCACCCTCTCAAGGACCCTCACATCCTTCCTGAAGTGTGGTGACTAGAACTGGATGCAATACTCCAGTTGGGTCTTAATCAGAGTTTTATAAAGGTTCAGCATAACTTCCCTGCTTTGTACTTAATGCCTCCATTTATGAATCCCTAGATCCCATATGCTCGACTAACCACTCTCAAAAATTTTCCCTGCCACTTTCAAAGATCACTGCACATGCACCCCCAGCTCCCTCTGTTCCTGCACAGTGTTTAGAAGTGTGGCCTTAAGAATATATTGCTTCTCCCCATTCCGTCTGTAAAAATGCATCACCTCACAGTTGTCTGTATGAAATATCATCTGCCACCTCTTTGCCCATTCTGGTAGCCTATCGCTGTCCTGTTGCAGGTGATTCATATCATCCTCACTGTTAGCCACACCTCCAAGTTTGGTGTCGTCAGCAAATTCTGAGATTGTACTCTGTATTCCAAGATCCAAATCATAGATATATATATCAAAAAAGCAGTGGGCCTAGCACTAACCCTTGGGGAACACCACTGTCTACCATCCTCCCGTCTGAAAAGCAACCATTTACTACGATAAGCCTTTTTCTGTCCATAAGCCAATTTTTTTTATCCAATTGAACACTAGCCCTCTTATTTCATGAGCTTCAATTTTGTTAATCAGGCTTTTATGTGGTACCTTATCAAATGCTTTCTTAAAATCCATTCCCTTCACCAACCTTCTCTGCTACTTCATCAAAAAATGCAATTAGATTTGTCAAGCATGATCTGCCTTTTACAAATCCATGCTGGATAGCCTTAATTAGCTCAAACCTCTCTAAGTGTCTGTTGATATTTTCCCTGATTATTGTTTCTAAAACCTTACCCACCACTGATGTTAAACTAACTGACTTGTAGTTGCTAGGATTGTCCTTACACCCTTTCTTGAATAAGGCTGACACATTTGCCACTCTCCAATCCTCTGGTACCTCTCCTGTATCCAGGGAGGTTTGGAAGATTATGTCAGAGGAGATGAGTGAAGGATAATATTAGTGAAGAGTGACTGTGTGGCATGGGTGTTAGATGGCACAAAGAAAAGGGTGAGTGTCACTGTTGGCGGTTCAGATGGGAATGTGAAAAGATGTTTTGAGAGAGCGAGGAATGAATGAAACTGCAAGATCTGTTGTTCTGAGGAGTGCTGTGTGTGAGAATGCTGGGAAAGTCAGAATGTGGGGCTTGGGCACCTGAAAGTGTTATGCTACTCACCTTTCCTGCCCACCTGAGGTCTTTGAACCTCTTGGGGGGCTGTAGCTAGGTTCAAGGGACCACAATCATGCTTCTCACTTCCTTAGCCACTTCCATCCATACCTGCTTGGTTTGAGAGGTTGACCTCTTCCACCCATCCTAAGGAAACATCACCTCACTTCAGTACCTCAGATCCCCACAGCAGGACCTCCAGGGAAGAGGTAGAGACTAGGGGAGCAGCCTTCCCAGGTCTCCTTTCCATTCCTGTGGTTGCTGAAGCCACAGGAATCATGTACAATTCAACCATTCTGACTCTACCAGGGCCCCTTTAACTCGAAATTCTTCTGTGATTGGCTGAGAAATCCAAAAGCAAGATGTTAATGTCTTGATGATTTAAAGAGCCATGACAAAGCCCACCTCAGTTACAAACGGGTTCCCAACCCATAGTGGCAGCCCAATGCATATGGGTCTGTTTTGCTAAGATTCCACCCATGGACTATAAAGGCTAGGAGGTAATGCTAAAACTATATAAAACACTAGTTCATCCTCACTGGAGTATTGCATCTAATTCTGGGCACCACACTTTAGAAAGAACATGAAGGCTATGGTGAGGGCACAGAAGACATTTACTAGAATGGTTCCAGGGATAATGGATTACGGTTATATGGATAAACTGGAGAAGCTGGGGATGTTCTCCTTAAAGCTGAGTAGGCTAAGAGGAGGCAAGGTTATCGACCTGAAACGTAAACTGTTTCTCTCTCCACAGATGCTGCCAGACCAGCAGAGTATTTCCAGCGTTTTCTCTTTTTATTTCATATTTCTAGCATCCACTGTATTTTGCTTTTGTATTAAGGCTAAGAGGAGATTTGTTTGAGGTGTTAAAAATCATCCCGGGTTTAGTTAGAGTAAGTGAAGGAAAACGATGCCAGTGGCTGAAGTTCAAAAATCATTGGACACAGTCTTAAGGTGATTGGCTAAAGATCCAGAGGTGACATGAGGAAAAAATGTTTTAGGCAACAAGAAGTCAGGATTTGGAATGACTGCCTGATAGGGTGATACAGATTCAATAGCAGCCTTGAAAAGGGAATTGCATAAATACTTGAAGGAGAAAAATATTGCAGAGATACGGGGATGGGGTAGAGGATTGGGACTAACTGGATTGTTCTTCTAAAGAGCTGGCACAGACTCAATGGGCTGAATGGCCTCTTTCTGTGCTGTATGCTTCTATGATAAATAAGATTAAAGAATAGGTTTGCACTGAGTTCCCACACTTTGTTTGGGGGAACTGATTTTTGAGCAGGCTGTCAGTTTTGGTTTTGCAGAGTTTACACTGAAGTATTAAAATCCTAGTAATAAGAATTGTTGCCAAGGCTACAAAGCCACCAGGGCCTTGAAATGAATTTTAGGAAGGCCATCAAGTAGAGAGTAGCACCAATGTAAGTACATCACATTTCCAATTAAATGTCGAAACTACACAGCAGTTGTAAAGACTTGCCTTAGTGCAGTTTTATTTTACCCTGACCAAGACCTCCAAGTCCGGCCCTTCATCCCCTTCTGGAGCCCATACAGTCCCTGGTAAATGCTACCAACCCTAACTGACAGTAGAGTTGATAAAGCAGAGGAAGATGAGAAACCCACTGGAGAGAGAAAGAAATTAGCGAGGAGATAAGAGAAGGATTAACTATAAGATGACAAGCTTTCTCTTGCACCTGTTCAGGAGTGGGGGAGAGGTCTGAGATGAAAGAATGATTCACAACACTCCCGAGAGTAAAGAAATCATTCTTGGCAGACAATCATCGTCCTCCATATTGTGTTTCAAGGATGTGGATTTATTATGGAAACAAACCTGAACAGGTGGATGAAAATAAAGAAAATTAAGTTTGCCTCCAGCGATTTCAGCCTGAAAAGATGTGAAAGCAAGGAAAGGAGCCTTTATTTTGCAGCCTCTCTCATTCAGAGGTGCAGCCTCCCTCTATTCTACCCTTTGGGTTATTGGACCATCGTGGTCTCATCAAATGTCTTGTTGGGCTGATTTGGTGAAGTAATCAGGTCACTAAGTCCTTCTACTGCAAACATTTCTAAGTAAGAATGGAACACTTAAACAGCATAAGCATTCATGGTATAGGGGTAATGTCAAGAAGCACTTCTAAACAAAACGATTTTTGGAAATCTGGAATTCTCTCCCCCCAGAAAGCTGCTGATGCTAGGTCTGTAAAGAGGTGACCAGAACTGCACACAGTACTCAAGTTGTGGTCCAACGAATGTTTCATATAGTTCCAGCATAACCTCCCTACTCTTATATTCTATGCCTCAGTTAATAAAGGAAAGGGTTTTATATGCCTTCTTAACCACCTTGTCCAGCTGTCCTGCTACCTTCAGGGATCTCTTGAAATACATTCCAAGGTCCCTCACTTCCTCTACACCTCTCACTATCCTCCCAATAATTGTGTATTCCTTTACCTTGTTTGACTTCCCCAAATGCATCACCTCGCACTTTTCTAGGCTAAATTCCATTTGCCACTTTTCTGCACACCTGATCAGTCCATTGATATCTTCCTGCAGTCGACATCTATCCTCCTTGCTATCAACCATACGACCAATTTTTGTGTCATCTATAAACTTCAAGGAAAGCAAACCATCGCTCCTAGCTAGGCTAATCTAGATGTGATTCTAGTTTGCACTACATGCTTGTCTCTTAATGTCCTCTAAGGTGGTTTAGCAAACTAAATAATTTAAATTAAAGAAGATGGCCTACCTGGGTAATTGAGACTGCCCACATTACAAGATCAAATTTCCAGTGGGTTTTTACTGCTTGGACCGGGAGCCTGGTGACCAGGGTTCGGTTACCTTCTTGACGGCATTAGTTTGCAGGTTTTCAATGTGGAAAACTTGCTTTAACAGGAGGATCACATGAAGGTTGCTGTCCCCCACTCCCACCACTAGTGGAACATGAGGACCAGCTCAAATTGTGAATGTGGCCATCCAAGTCAGACCATCGCCCAAACTTTGAACTCTTGCCCTGAGAGATCCATTCCTGGTGTCATGAGAGCCCTTCACACTGCATCAGTTGAAGCCATTAAATGGATTGTTAACCTCAACATCGAACTATAACTGCTTCACTAGCCATACAAATATATAAGATAAAATAATAAAAATGCATCAAACACTCAAACCTCAATAGCAGGGCTGGCATTTTAAATATGTCACTAATAAGTATTATGAGGAAACACACATGTTTTAATTTTTTATATATTACCTCAAGCCTTTCTTCACTCCCTCCCCAAAAAATTAAATAGAAATATAATTACCAGTTGAGCATTTCAATGACTGCAGAAACTTTGAGATTAGTCAACATTACATGCTTTTGTAAAAGTTGAAAGGCCAAATGTCAGTTTGTGTGTTGCAAAACAGTCAGAGGAAGAATGTCAGTACATTCTTTAGAGGTCAGTTGAAGTATTTGTTGTAAAAGAGCTCACCGATCAGAGTGTCATCTTTGCTGTCAGACTGAAATAATCCCCGACAGTACTGGTTTGCTGAACATTAGAGCAATGATGAGCTGTGAAGCCATCAGAAGGTCACTGAGGGAAGACTTTGAGAACCTTGTAGATAAATATCTAAAGATTCTACTGTGTGACCTCTGAGGCATCATTTTAGACAGCCATGCTGACATACTGATAATTGTTTCACCTCAAAACTTTTGAAAGATGATTGATTTACCATTTTAAGAGCTGTCATAATGTCTTTAACATTCATTAATGTCCAGTTCTGATGGAAGGTCATTGACCTGAAACATTAACTCTGTTTTTCTCTCTACAGACGTTGCCTGACCTGCTGAGTGTTTCCAGCATTTTCTGTTTTATTGATTTTTACTTATTTAGAGATACAGCACTGAAACAGGCCCTTCGGCCCACCGAGTCTGTGCCGACCAACAACCACCCATTTATAAACCCTACAGTAATCCCCTATTCCCTATCACTTCCCTACATTAGGGGCAATTTACAATGGCTAATTTACCTATCACCTGCAAGTCTATGGAAACACAGGGAGAACTTGCAAACTCCGCACAGGCAGTACCCAGAATCGAACCTGGGTCCCTGGAGCTGTGAGGCTGCGGTGCTAACCGCTGCGCCACTGTGCCGCATTTTGTAATACTTCCAAGTCAGGCACAGCAATCATTATGTAGCCTGTAATCTTTATTGGAGACAGTAAACCAGCATCTTGGTTGCCCATTCACATAGGCATTAAGGATCTATGGCACTACTCAAAGAAGAGCAGGAAGATACACCAGTGTCCTGGCCAACATGCTTCCTTCAACGAATAGTACCAGTAAAATAGCAGGCATTATTGCTCATTCATCTCAATTGATGTGAGCAATGGCTGCTATGTTTGCCAACAGAACAGAAATCAATGTATTTACAGTGAATATGTATGTGAAGCACTGGGAGATGCTTTGACAAACCAAAGTGCCATACAAATATAGATATTATGAGCAGAATTTAAGGCGGCCATTTAAAGCAGGAATGGTGGCATGGGGGGATGGAGAATCACGTCAGAACTGTCCACCTGGAAATCCGACGTCATGACATTGGTTCCATATTTTGTCAGCAGCAGAAAAATGCTATGGCAGCATTGCCACCCCGGGAAGCTATTTTAAATTGCTGAGCAGTTGTTTTTTTTTTGATTTTTTGATTTTGATTTAACGCTTGGCTCTTGATTTAGATGTGCGTTTGGATTCACGACTGTGAAAACCTCGCAGCACCAAGGTGAGAGGTTTCAGTTCCGTGATGGGAGTCAGCCCTGAGCATTGCCGCATAGGGGAAGAGTGGGGTTCGGAGGCCATTGTCAGACTATGTTGCTGTGGGCTCTGCAGCGGGGTTTGGGGTCTCAGGGGCTCTGCAATGGGATTCGGGATCGCGGGGGCTGTGCAACGGGGTTAGCGTGGGTTTGTGGGGGACTGTATTGGGTAACCAAACTGCTGAGTGATATGTTTGGTTGCTCATGCTGCTGGAAGAGAGGGTGGCTATGGGGGCTATCAGGGACTCCACCGAGAGAATTGTCAAAAGCTGAGTTGCCAAGGCAGAGTCATCTCTGCATCCACAGTGATCTTCAGGCTCACAGGTCACCTGGCAGAGGTCTCATACACCCTGTACTTTTGGACCCACATGGTGCGATGCAGTGCCTCTGGTGGACGGAGGGCCAAGAGTCTGCTGAGCCTGTTCCGTGAAGCTCTAGAACGAGAGTAACAGCAGCCGCTCATGTCAAAATGGGCCCAAGTATGCCAGACAGTGTACTGGACTCGAATCAGCTATCTCCAAATGTCCAAGCGCCATTGTCAGCAATGACTATGGCTCTCCAGGGAGGCCATCACCGACTTAGGTGCCCTGCTGCTGGATGACTTGCAACCTAAAGGATTTGGGGGTTGTGCTGTGCCAGTGGCCCTGAAGATCACCATGGCATTAAACTTCTACACAGGGATCTTTCCAGGGATCCACTGGGGATGTGTGGGGTCTCACAGGCAACAGCCCACTGCTGCATCAAGGAGGAAACCAAAGCCCTGTTCAAGAGGACTGACAACTATGTGTGCTACCGGACCAACACTGACAGTCAGGTTGATAGGGCTATCGGGTTTGGGGAGATGGCTGGCTTTCCCGGGTGCGTGGTCCGACAGATTGCATGCATATGGCCATCAAGCCTCCCATAGAGTAGCCAGCCACCTTCATCGACAGGAAGGGCTTCCATTTAATTAACGTTCAACTGGTCTGCAGTTCCTGTAGGTATGTGTCCACTTCCCAGGAAGCAACCATGATGCCTAGATTCCTCGATAGTCCCAGGTGCTAGAGCTTTTCAGACTCCCCTTCAGGACAAGGACTACCCATTGAAGACATGGCTTCTTACGCCTGTGAGAAACCCTCACAATGCAGTGGAAGAGAGGTACAACAACTGTTGTAATGTAGGTAAACACAGAAGCCATTTTGCACTCAGCAGTGAGTTAAATGACCAATATAATCTGTTATATTGCCATTGGTTGAGGCCAAACATTGGCCATAAACCTGAAGAGCTCCTTATGCTTCTTTGAATAGCATCATGGAGTCTTTTATGTCATGCGGAGAGATGGCAGACAGGGTCTCAGTTTAACATCTTAACTGAAAGTAAGCACCTCAGTACTGCACTGAAGCATCAGCCTAGAATATGTGTTCAAGTCTCTGGAGTGCGGTTTGAACCAACAACTTCCTGACTCAATGATAAAAGTGCTCCCACTGAACCAAGATTTGTTATGAGCAATTATTGGGTGCTTTTGTGTTGTGCTTAATTCTGAAAGCTCTCAATGCTTCAATCTATCACAACATATGGCAACAGCACAGTAAATGTAATATATTCACTCAGGTTGGTGACTTGGGAGCCCCACATATAAGGACTGGTGGCACCTCAATAACACCAAGTGTGCTATAGAAACAGATCTTGATTGCTTGTTTCCATTCTGCCTAGCAACAGTGACCTCAATGCATTGTTACATTTATAGTTAGGTGCCAGTTGCACTTGGCTCTATTGTGAAGGGGATTGGCTCCTTGAATTACTTTCCTCAAATCAGTTCTGTTAATTTGACAGCTCATTCATAGACTCATATTTTCACCCTCATGCTGAAGAACACCTTCCAGATAATTCCTGTTATTTATAAAAAAATGTTGAAGCAAAACCTCTTTATTGAAAGAAACTAGTAATTAAGTAAAAATCTGTGCAACTGATGTTTTTTTTAATGTCACCGGTCTTGAGACTTTCTCTTCATTAGACATATTGGTCCAAGCCTCATAATTCAATCAAATGGGAACAAGGCAAAAAAATAGTCACTGCCAGAGGTAGGATGTGCCAGCTGAAATCTCAATGAAGAGCTAACCAAACTCGTTACAGTTGACAGATTTACAGAAGCAAAATCTTCCCTTTGTCTCAACAATGTTCTCTGCTACACCAATGTGCTTGTTTTGATTTCTAGCATTCACCATCATATGGCCTACTTGAGTATAATTTCCAGTTCATGCATGGATTTATCACAACTGATGACAACACCACAGTATTTGGGCATGTCTATCAGTTATCACCATTTCAAGTTACCAGCATTTTAATCTTTGTACCAGCTTGTCAGTGTCCCATAAGAAGAAACAACTTTTCCCTGGGATTGGAGGTTGACCATCAGTCAATCAGATAAATCGTAGGTCAAGACTGAAGGCTGTTAAAACCAATAAACTTGGTTGGAAGGTGGGACTGGAGTCTGAGTGGAGGCTGTTGGAACCAATCAGACTGGCTGTAGAGTGGGACTGGAGTCTGAGTGGAGGCTGCTGGAACCAATCAGACTGGCTGTAGAGTGGTACTGGAGTCTGAGTGGGGGCTGTTGGAACCAATCAGACTGGCTGTAGAGTGGGACTGGAGGCTGGAACTGAAGGTTGTCAGAATCTATTAGATTGGTTGGAGGGTGTGGGTGGAGGCAAGGATCAAAGGCTGTTGGAATCAATCATATGACTTGTCGGATGGCAATGGAGGTGACCAGAATCATTGAGTTGACACATTATTTTCTCCGTTTGCTCCATGCAAACACAATTCTAACTTTGTTACTTTGTTGTTTGTCACTAAAAATATATATAGGAAGCGCCTAAAATGCAATTTTTTAAAGCAATTATTTTAAGTTGTTGTCATATGTGAAATTTATTTACTTCAAGATTAGTTTCAACAACTTCTTTATGAGAAAGAGGATGATCCCCTGGAGTGAATGGTTTAACTGACTTTACTTTATTTGACACTTTCCGCAACTACAGAGAATGTGGTTAGATAGGGATGAGTTGAACTTAATTTAAACAAAAATACAGAAGAGATTCCTATATCTGCCATTGTCTTCAGTCCCAGCGACAAACTCTGTGCCGTGACCATCAACTCCATCCCTCTTGCTGACAACTGTCTGAGGTTGAACCAAACTGTTCAAAATCTTAGTGTCATATTTGACCCCAAGATGAGCTTCTGACCACATATCCATACCATCACTAAGATCGCATATTTGCACCTTCTGAACAACGGATGACTCCTTCCTTGCCTCAGCTCATTTGCTCCTGAAACCCTCATTTATGCCTTTGTTACCTCTAGACTTGACTATTCCAACACACCTCTGGCTGGTCTCCCACTCTCTACCCTTCATAAACTTGAGGTCATTCAAAACTCTGCTGCACATATCCTAACTTTCCCTAAGACTTGGATTTTACGTGAAGGCAGCAACTCCCATGGCCGGGGCCAGAAGCAGGTAGAAAGACTGCCTGGACGGCGGTGGGGTGGGGTGGTGTGGTGCAGCGGGTGTTTTTGCACAGAATATTATCAGGGCTGGCCAATTAAGGGCAGAGAGGCAGGTGAGGCATCCAGTAAAATGGGGCGGGCTTGGGGAAATACTGGAGCATCAGGGCGGCACAGTGGCGCAGTGGTTAGCACCGCAGCCTCACAGCTCCAGGGACCCGGGTTCGATTCCGGGTACTGCCTGTGTGGAGTTTGCAAGTTCTCCCTGTGTCTGCGTGGGTTTTCTCCGGGTGCTCCGGTTTCCTCCCACAAGCCAAAAGACTTGCAGGTTGATAGGTAAATTGGCCATTATAAATTGTCACTAGTATAGGTAGGTGGTAGGGAAATATAGGGACAGGTGGGGATGTTTGGTAGGAATATGGGATTAGTGTAGGATTAGTATAAATGGGTGGTTGATGTTCGGCACAGACTCGGTGGGCCGAAGGGCCTGTTTCAGTGCTGTATCTCTAATCTAATCTAATCTAATCTAAAAAACAATTGCCACACCTCCACTCAAGCGACCATTGAGCAGGCCATCGGGTTACTGAAGATGAGATTCTGCTGCCTCGAATGATCTGGTGGAGCCCTTCAGTATGTCCCAGCAAGGGTCTCGTGATTGTGGTGGTCTGTTGTGCTCTGCACAATCTAGCACTGCAAAGGAGGGAGGCCTTACATGACTACGTGATGCCTGAACGACACTCGTCCACTGACGTGGAAGATGCAGAGGAGGGACAGGAGCAAGTATCACTGGATGGTCAAGACCTTGCGCCAGAGGCCAGGCAAATTGAGCGACCAGCCAAGATGGCAAGAGACAAATTTATAATTATCCGCTTCCAGCAACCCTAATGTCCACTCACAGCGAAACCAATAAAGGCAGACCTTAATGCATATAGTCTGTCGCTTCCTTTTCATTTGTGTTCTCTGATGTGCGACCAGCTGCAATGCGTGCTGGTACCCATGGAAGAACAGATGTTAATGAGAGTTATGGTCACATTAGCAAGGGGGAAGGGGGAAGTCAGCAGCTCACAATTAAGGCATAATGGAAAATGGCTTTGAAACAATGATTGTTAATGAGTTGCACAAAAGAACTTTTAATTAATCAATACATTGCATATTTCCTACACCCATGAGTCCCTAAGTGTGGCTAGGTGGTTTTCTTAATATGTTTGTGAGTGATCCCTGCGATAACAGCTGGCCAGGCTTCCCGTGGCCTGTGATGACTTTGGCAGGCGTCCTCTGGCTGCCTGAGGCCTTGGAGGCCCCAGCTGCCTGAGGATGGCTTGGACTGGTGCAGGACTCTCCTCAAGCATTGTGGCTGCTGGAGCTGGGCTCAGTGGCAAAGGGACTAAAGAGCCGGTGTCCACACTTGGAACCTCCAGATGTGGAGAGCAGGGCTCCTCCTCCCTTTCAAGGCTCACCTGAACCTCCCTGCTCAGCAGAGAAGGACGAAGAGCGGAAGAAGTCTCCAGACTTCTGGTCCTTCTCTCGCCTTGCCACTGCTGCGTCGAGCTTATGGCCAAGGCGATGGTGCGCAGATCTGCATGCATCTGTGTAATCTAGCTCTACATGAGGATCCTCTCGATGGAGGAAGCCACGTGCTCTCACACCTGGGACATGGTAGCACTCATGGCATGGATGGACTCTTCCATCGTCCACTCATAGCTGCACATGGCTTCTGACATCTCTGCCAGATGTTGCCTTACCTCCCTATGCATGCCCTTTCACGTATTGTCACAACAGAACCTCATCATCAGCCTGGGGTTCAACAAGGGCCTGGCCACCCACAGTCCTCCACACCCACTGTCTCAGCCTCAGCCAGCTGCTCGGCGTGTGTGATGTGCTCTCACCAGCTTGTGACCTTGATTTTACAGCCCAGTGGAAACCCACCGAGGGGAAAGTATCTGGAAGGTGCAGAAGAGTCACAGGGCGGTGCATCCTCTGAGGGATCCTCGTCCTCAGAGCTTGACAGCTGTTTCCCTGTTGCTTCAGTCTCCTGTTTGCACTGACCTGCATGAAAGAACACAAACATGTGTAGGCGTGTGCACCTCATCATGCCAACCATACGCGATGTGGGTCTCCGAAAGTGATTTGTATATCGATTGAAGCTAATTGTCACTCTCTTGCGCAGAGACTGCAGTCTTTCGTCCGAGATTACACAGCTGCCCTGGGTCCCTGCCAAACACAAGGCCTCTTCCTCAGCTAGGGTGAGAGGAAGCAGATTCCCTGTCTGCCTCCTATTATGGACCCTTTTGTCCTACAAGAGGAAAGATGGAAATAGCACAAAGAGACAGATATCAACATCTTTCACCTCCTCCCCTACTAGGGAATCTAATAAATCTCATATTGACACACACTGTCGAGGGAGTTGGGGATGGGGGGAGCGGTTGGGGGGAGAGCAGCTATGAAGGATGGTGGCGTGTGGCTAAGATGCAGCCATGCATCTGTCTGGATGAGGTAATACCTTAGCCCCTCTGCCATCGCCATGGTAGTGCCACCCTCCGGTGCAGTCACATGCAATCCCCAAAAAGTACAGTGGTATGAAGGGCTCACTTTGGCCAAACACAGGAGGTCAATCACCCACATTCGGGACTGCACCAAGATCCTCTGGGTGTCCCATTGGCTGCTGACCTCGTCTGCGATCACCACCCAGATTTGATTGGTCAGGCAGGGGGACCTCTTCTTGCCATCGCTGGGGAACAGAACCTCCTGCCTTTCCCTTGATGCTTGGAGGTGAATTTGCAGAGGCAGCATTGAACTGTGGGGCCACCCTTTGTCTTACCTTGGCCATACTGTGCTGTCCTGCATGGGGGGTGGGGGTTGACAGATTGGGGGCGGGGGGGTTGCGGTCCAGGAATCAGTCCAGCAATGTTTCCAGCTGCACAAAACCGCCAATGACTCTAAGGCAGGAGTTAATGCAAGACTGGCAGGCTTTCTCGGTGACTTGCATCCCGTCCCTGCCACGTCTCCTATATGCAAAATGGCTGCCCTCTGTGTGATTGTGGTGGGCGGCTGCCTACATGACGATGGGAATGGCATCCATTTCCAAGCCTGCCGCGGGGTCATTAAATTCAGCCCTATATGTGCAGTTACTTCACAAAAGTGTCCTGTGCATCAACACTGAAAATTGAATTTAACAAAAATGTTAACATTGGAAAAAATTTCAAAACAGTATCTGCAATTAATGTTTTCAATAAATATTAGCTCTGTAACAAGTTGGTGACTCATTTCACAGCTACTGTCATCAGTTTGACTACTAAGCCATCCGCATACCAGTCTGTAAAATATATAAACAATTAACATTGGAACGTAAGAAATAGGAGCAGGAGTAGGCCATTTAATCCTTCAAGCCTGCCATTCAAAAAGATCATGATTGATCACTTCTCGCACTATCCCCATTTCCTTAATTCCCTTAGTGCCCAAAAATCTATCAACCTTGTCCTGAATATACTCAACAACTGAACATCCACAGCTCTCTGGGGTAGAGAATTCCAAAGATTCACAACAATTAGTAGTGTTGGACATGGAATACTATCGGTGAAATTATCAGGCACAGTGATAAGAAAAGAACGTAAGAACATAAGAAATAGGAGCAGGAGTAGGCCATTCAGCTCCTCAAGTCTGCCCTGCCATTCAATAAGTTCATGGCTGATCTGCCCCAGACCTCAACTCTTCTTTTGTGCCAGCTCCTCGTAGCCCTCAACTCCCCAATATTTCAAAAATCTTTCTACCTCCTCTTTAAATATTTACAGTGATCTAGCCTCCACAACTATCTGGGGTAGAGAATTCCAGACATTCACGACCCTCTGAGAGAAGAAATTCCTTCACATCTCAGTTTTAAATGAGTGTCAACTTATTCTGTAACTATGTCCCATAGTTCGAGATTCCCCCACTAGTGGAAACATCAAAGAACAAAGAACAGAACAGCACAGGAACAGGCCATTCGGCCCTCCAAGCCTGCGCCGATCTTGATGCCTGCCTAAACTGACACCTTCTGCACTTCCGCGGCCCATATCCCTCTATTCCCTTCCTATTCATGTATTTGTCAAGATGTCTCTTAAACGTCGCTATCATATCTGCTTCCACCACCTCCCCTGGCAGCAAGTTCCAGGCACTCACCATCCTCTGTGTAAAAAACTTGCCTCGCACATCCCCTCTAAACTTTGCCCCTCGCACCTTAAACCTATGTCCCTAGTAACTGACTCTTCCACCCTGGGAAAAAGCTTCTGACTATCCACTCTGTCCATGCCGCTCATAACTTTGCAAACCTCTATCATGTCGCCCCTCCACCTCCGTCGTTCCAGTGAAAATAATCCGAGTTTATCTGACCTCTCCTCATAGCTAATGCCCTCCAGACCAGGCAACATCCTGGTTAACCTCCTCTGTACCCTCTCCAAAGCCTCCACGTCCTTCTGGTAGTGTGGCGACCAGAATTGCATGCAATATTCTAAGTGTGGCCGAACTAAGGTTCTGTACAGCTGCAACATGACTTGCTAATTTTTATACTCTATGCCCCGACTGATGAAGGCAAGCATGCCATATGCCTTCTTGACTACCTTATCCACCTGCGTTGCCACTTTCAGTGACCTGTGGACCTGTACGCCCAGATCTCTCTGCCTGTCAATACTCCTAAGGGTTCTGCCATTTACTGTATACCTCCCACCTGCATTAGACCTTCCAAAATGCATTACCTCACATTTGTCCGGATTTGTCTTGGTGTCCAGGTCCATAAATCCCTGAAAGTTGCTACCCAGGTTAATAGGGCTGTTAAGAAGGCATATGATGTGTTAGCTTTTATTAGTAGGGGGATCGAGTTTCGGAGCCACGAGGTCATGCTGCAGCTGTACAAAACTCTGGTGAGGCCGCACCTGGAGTATTGCGTGCAGTTCTGGTCACCGCATTATAGGAAGGATGTGGAAGCTTTGGAAAGGGTGCAGAGGAGATTTACTAGGATGTTACCTGGTATGGAGGGAAGGTCTTACGAGGAAAAGCTGAGGGACTTGAGGTTGTTTTCGTTGGAGAGAAGGAGGAGGAGAGGTGACTTAATAGAGACATATAAGATAATCAGAGGGTTAGATAGGGTGGATAGTGAGAGTCTTTTTCCTCGGATGGTGATGGCAAACACGAGGGGACATAGCTTTAAGTTGAGGGGTGATAGATATAGGACAGATGTTAGAGGTAGTTTCCTTCCTCAGAGAGTAGTAGGGGCGTGGAACGCCCTGCCTGCAACAGTAGTAGACTCGCCAACTTTAGGGGCATTTAAGTGGTCATTGGATAGACATATGGATGAAAATGGAATAGTGTAGGTCAGATGGTTTCACAGGTCGGCGCAACATTGAGGGTCGAAGGGCCTGTACTGCGCTGTAATGTTCTAATTCTAATTCGAAAAAAAAAATTCTAATTCTAAACTCCATCTGCCATTTCTCCACCCAAGTCTCCAACCGATCTATATCCTGCTGTATCCTCTGACAATCCTCATCATTATCCGCAACTCCACCAACCTTTGTGTCATCCGCAAACTTACTAATCAGACCAGCTACATTTTCCTCCAAATCATTTATATATACTACAAACAGCAACGGTCCCAGCACTGATCCCTGCGGAACACCACTAGTCACATTCCTCCATTCAGAAAAACACCCATCCACTGATACCCTCTGTCTTCTATGACCAAGCCAGTTCTGTATCCATCTTGCCAGCTCACCTCTGATCCCGTGTGACTTCACCTTTTGTACCAGTCTGCATGAGGGACCTTGTCAAACATCTACCCTGTCGAGCCCTCTCAGAATCTTGTACATTTCAATAAGTTCACTCCTCATTCTTCTAAACTCTAATGAATAAAGGCCTAACCTGTTTAGCCGTTCTGATAAGTCAACCCCCTCATCCCAGGAATCAGCCTAGTGAATCTCTTTTGAACTACCTCCAATGCAGTATATCCTTTCTTAAGTGCGGGGGCCAAAATTGTACACAGTACTCCAGGTACGGAGTAATAATAAGTAATAACAATAAGCTGTAGCAATGGACCATTAAACCCACGTAACAAACGTTACTCTTGAAGGTCTATTAGGAACATCGGACAGGAGTAGGTCATTTGTTATGTATTTGCTGGAGCCTTTTAAGGATGATCAATCCTTGAAGTAAGATATAAAATTGCCGCCATTTGAGGAGTAACTCCAGCTTTTCTTATTCCCTAATTTTCTCTTTATATGATGCATTGTTATAACAAGCATTCAAGTCATGACAGTGCAAACAGCTCTGCCTCAGGTGCGATGCCTGAACGGTCAGTATTATAGCCTCAGAGAAAGTTCAACAAAACAGCCAACCCAAAAGCAGAAACTCATGTCTCCATTTGTGGATCTATCTCTGATCACAGATTACTTTTCACAAGAAGGAGGCTGCTTTGCAGTTGCAAAACATATTAGATTAATTTTTGATCCTGGCATATCTAAGTTAGATGTTTTCTTTTCTCCTTTGTCTTAATTGTTGTCTCAGCCTCTGCTTGCAGGGATTTCTGCTGTAGCATTCTGTTACATTCAGTACATTACAGACTGGAGATCAATCTGCCCTGGAATCATTACGTACTGTCCAGCATCTAATAGGCTATTCCCTTCCAGTAATAAAACACAAACCAGTCTGAACTAGTTTTATCATCATTGCTGTTGGCATTTGTGGATAGAAAATAGAAAACAAAAGATACTGATGCACTGAGGAACCCACTAAGCTATGTGTATGTGGATAAGCATCATTGACTGCCCATTATTATAAAGGAAGAACACTGTGTGACTTTGGATCAAAATTAACTTTTACACATAAAAAACAAGTTTTAATCCTTACTCAGTGCTTATTTTTAAAAATGAACTTTCATTTTCTGTCAGCTCCTTGTATTCTGTACTTTCTCTTGCCATGGGAATTGTCAGGAGACCAGATCATGGACCTCTGTGGAGATGCTCTGTAACTAGTAGCCAGGCAATTTTTTGGAACTCCTTTTGTTCTCCTTTTAACATTCATTCTTTTTTCATCAATATTAAAAAGTGCTTGTAATTAAATGCTGGACTCATGAATTGTAGAAACCTGCACAAACGTGACTTGTATTCCCTGGAGTATAGGAGATTGAGGGTGAATTGATACAAAGGTAGTCAATGATCCTGACATAGACTGAGATAAACTCTCCAATGGAGAAGTACAGAGTTAAAAGCAGGGAAGAATGCTCCAAGGAATCAGAGCATACATGTGAAGTTTGGGAAGCGGGGTTGGTAGGGTGGTGGGGGGTGTGGTTTGGGGGTGTTTGGGGAGGGGAGTGATGAAACATGCTGGTTTCCTGATTCACTAAACTCCCATCTTGCTGCTCCTTTAAAATTTTTCATAATGCTGTGCAGTGGTGTCAGCTGTGGCTTCGCGCAGCACACTCACACCTGTACCTTAAGGTATTTAAGCACATAATCCAGTCTGAAACTGCGGTGCAATACTAATGTAGCGCTGCACTGTGGAAGTGCCATCTTGACATTGAAACATTAAATTGAGACCCTATGGTTTAGTGTAGCACTCTCACATCTGGATCTCAAAGTCCAACTCCAGATATTTAAGCACATAATCCAGGCTGACACTCCAGTGCAAAACTGACGTGGCATTAAATTGAGACCCTGTCTGCCTCCTCAGGTGGTTGTAAAAGATCCCAGTTCACTATTTTGAAGAAGAGTTATCTCTGGAATCCTGGCCAATATTTTTTATATATGTATGTATGTGGACAATAACCAAATTATTAAAATAAATTATCTGGTCATTATCATATTGCTGCTTATAAGAATCTGGTGTACACAAATTGGCTGCCATGTTTCCTACAATACAACTGTGACTACATTTCAAAAGTACATAGTTGGCTGGAAAAGTGATTAGGGATGTCTTGAGGTGGTGAAAGGTGCTATGCAAATGCAAGTTCTTTCCTTTTTTTCTTGTGTCCTGTGGATTCCATAAAACTGCATAAATGTGCTTGAGTCGTGGCACACAACAACGTGGCACCACAAACGTGTTGATGTACTCAAATATCTCAGCACCAAATTCCCTGATCTGACCACTGCATGCAATTGCATTGTGATGTGACTTTTCCCAGCCTGGTATCTTCAATGAGCCTGGAGACCAGTGCAAATGGCAGCATAAACCTTGGACAATGTTTGGCAATACCCTCCTTGCACTTACATACAGAAAATAAAAGCCAAGGAAAGACTACTGGTCCATCCAACCTGTCCCATATAATTGTAATTTATTGTACTTCATAATACATATACCACCCACCAAAGCCATTTGATCTCCTGGGAGATGCAAAAATCCAATAAAACCCCAGATCTAGTTAGGATTTTATCCAGGATTTGATTTTCCTCTTTCCTAAAGGTCGAAGTACTTTCATTGTACTGCAGCTTGAGCTATTAAGATACAGAAATATGAAAAATTTTAAATACTTACAGTCTGAAATTTAAAAAAAATCAGGAAATGCACAGAAGGCAATCAAAAAGAGAAAGAGAGATTAAGATTTTAAGTGTTTTCTTTTCCAAGTTCTGATAATCTTTTATACATGAACTTAAACTTTTCTTTCCATTATGTTGCAGTTTGTAAGCATCCAGTGCAGAGTTTCACAAGAGTGTGACCAACTCAACTATATATAGCGGGGGGCAGTAGGGTAATGGAAGATTAGACTTCTTGTCACTGTGGTCTCCAGGAACTTGTTCGTTTTCCCTCAGAGGTTGAAGGGCATTTCTCAGAGCTTTTTCTTGACTTTGCCTATTATTTTTTTCCTTTCGTTTCCCAGGAGATTGCAGGATGGTGGGTGGGGATGGTGGGGGGGCTGGTGGCGGCGGACACGAGGGACAGGGGACGGTAATGGTACAAAGTAGTCACACTGTGACAGACTAGGACAGGTTTGAAGGACTAATGGGGTTTGAGCTGTCTTTCAGTTTTATGCTTGTAATCATCTCAATCTGTGATTGAAAAACTTCAATTGTTCTCTTAGAGCAAACATTTTTACCGATCTGATGATAGCACGAACTGCAACATTGCAAAGCACCTGTGTGATGTGAAATTACCAGGATGTAAGTGCCCCTTTAACAGCCGAATAATTGTTTCCATTCCCCGAGGTGACCATGTTGCAATTCCCACCGTGACAGATGTCTAGCTGCTGTTTTCTTGTTATTAACAATACTTTCTGCAATATTGTCAAGCCAGTGGCTTTCAATTTGAAAACTGACAATGATTGGCTCACGCTCGATGATTCTAAGAGTAAGGAGCTGAACTTCATCTCCAGAGAGAGGAGATAACACACAAATCGAATAATCGGCTGCCATTACCACGACAGAAGAAGATTATTCCCAAGCTGTAACATTCTCTTTACATTTAATGCAACATTTAACAGCTTCAAGAAGTGTCCTGTAAACCTGCTTGCATTATATTGCACAGCAGCCAGAACAACATTGAAACAAGAGAAAAGATAGAACTTGCATTTAAACAGTCACAGTCTTATGTAAGAAAGCTTATTTCACGACATCTTTTCTTGTCCGATAGGTTAGAGCACTAATGCTGTGGAAGATGAATTCCTGGAGCATGTACGAGATGGGTTTTTGGAGTAGTACTTTGAAGAACCAACTAGGGATCGGGCTATTTTAGATTTAGTATTATGCAATGAGAAAGGGCTAATTAACAACCTTGCTGTAAAGGAGCCATCAAGAAATAGTGACTACAGTATGATAGAATTCTACATTAAGTTTGAAAGAGATATAGTTTATTCTGAAACTAGGGTCTTAAATCTGAGAATATGAGGGGCAAGTTGGCTACAGTGGATAGGGAAAATACATTAAAAGATTTGACGGTAGTACTTAGATGGCTAGTATTTAAAGAAGTATTATACAGTTTACAACAAATACACATTCCGCTAGGACACAAAAACCCAACATGAAAGGTGAATCAACCGTGGCTAACAAAAGAAGTTAAGGATTGCATTAGGTCAAAGCAAGTGGCTTATAAGGTCTCCAGAAAAAGTGGTAAGCCCGAGGATTGGGAGCAATTTAGAATCCAACAAAGGAGGACCAAGAAACTGATAAAGAAGGGAAAAGAGATTATGAATTTAAGCGAGTTCGAAACATAAACGCGGACTGTAAAAGCTTCTTTAGGTATATGAAAAAAAATAGCCAGGATGAATGTGGGTCCAATGCAGGTGGAGACAGGAGAGTTTGTGGTGGAGAATGAAGAAATGTCAGAGAGATTAAACAATTACTTTGTGTCTGTCTTCACGGAGGAAGACACAGAAAATCTCCCAGAAATACTAGGTAACCAAGGGACTTGTAAAAATGAGAAACTGAAAGTAATTAGTATCCATAAAGAGGTAGTACTCGAAAAATTAATTGGATTGAAAGTTGCTAAATCCCCAGGACTACATGAGTTACATCCCAGAGTATTGAAGGAGGTGGCTGTAGAGATAGTAGATGCATTGGTGGTTATCTTTCAAAATTCTATAGATTATGAAAGGGTTCCTGTAGACTGGAAAGTAGCAAATGTGACCCCACTATTAAAGAAGGGAGCAGGAGAGAAAATGGAGAACTACAGACTGTTAGCTTGATGTCAGTAGTAGGGAAAATGTTGGACTGTATTATAAAGGTGAGTAACTGGACACTTGGAAAATAATTATATGATTGGGCAGAGTCAACATGTAATTTGTGAAAGGGAAATCATGTTTGACAATCTTGTTGAGTTCTTTGAGGATGTTACTTGTAGCATAGATAAAGGAGAACCAGTGGATGAGATTTATTTGCATTTTCAGAAGGCTTTTGATAAGGTCCCACACAGTAAACAAAATTCGAGCACATGGGATTGGGGGTAATATACAGCAATGGATTGAGAATTGGTTAACAGACAGAAAACAGAGAGTAAGAATAAATAAGTCATTCTCAGGATGGCAGGTTGTTACGAGTGGGGTACCACAAGGATCAGTGCTTGGGCCACTGCTGTTTACAATCTATATAAATGACTTGGATATGGGGACCAATTGTAATATTTCCAAGTTTGTGGATGACCCAAAACTAGGAAGGAATGTAAGTTGTGAGGGGGATACAAAGAGGCTTCAAGGGGATTTGGAGAAGCGAAGTGAATGGGCAAGAACATGGCACATGGAACATAATGGGAATAAGTGTGAAGTGATCCACTTTTGGAGGAAAAAAAACAGAAAGGCAGAATATTCTGTGACGAAAACCACACCTGCCAAATGGAAACATATTTATTTTGCCATATGGAACACTGTTTTGAACTGTTACTGGACATTGAGTATAACTTGTTTAAAAAGACCACAGGACTGTGTGGCTGAGAACATGGCTGCACATTTGCATTCTGAGAGACAGCTGCCCAGAGAGACAATGGAAGTACTCCCAAATTCAATTAGCCAGATGGGTTTTGTCAATAGTGATGATCAAGAGATATTGAGAGTCATTGAAGGTGTAAGAGCCAGCATTCCAATCCCCCAACCCCCAGCCCCTGCAAACTGAGAGCAGCTGGTAAGCTTTAAGGAATCCACAAACCTCGGAAGCGAGGCTGTTTTAAACTGATGTTAGTTGAGGGATTAATATTTGGCAGGATATAGGTGAACTGACTCCCTTCTTTGAAATAGTGGCCTGAGATCCTTTCCATCCACTTAAGGGGACAGACAGGATCTCATCTGAATGACAGCACTCCTTCATTGTTGCACTGAAATCTCACTCTAGATTACGTCTCTGGAGTGGGCTTTGAACTCACAACTTTCCTAACTTAGACAAGAGTACAGAAGCACAGCTGGAATTGGTAAAAACTGCTTTTGAAGTCACAGTTTGAAACTATGGTGCTCTGGTATGAATGGGAGGAGTATCAATGGATGGAGTATGAATGTATGTAGTATCAATGGCTGGGGTATGAAAGGATTAATTAACAATCTTGTTGTGCGGGGTCCCTTGGGGAGGAGCGACCATAACATGATAGAATTCTTCATTAAGATGGAGAGTGAAGTAGTTGAATCCAAAACAAGGGTCCTGAATGGAGGTATGAGCCACGAGTTGGCTATGGTAGATTGGGGAACTTTGCTAAAAAGGTTGACAGTGGATAGGCAATGGATAATATTTAAGGAACTTGTGCATGAATTACAACAATTTTTCATTCCTGTCTTGCACAAAAATAAAACCTGAAAGGTGGCTCAACCGTAGCTTACAAAAGAAATTAAGGATAGTATTAGATCCAAAGAGGATGCATACAAATTTGCCAGGAAAATCAGCAAGTCTGAGGATTGGGAGCAGTTTAGAATTCAGCAATGGAAGACAAAGAGGTTGATTCAGTAGGGGAAAATAGAGTATGAGAGTAAACTTGACGGGAACATAAAAACTGACTGTAAAGGCTTCTATAAATATGAGAAGAGAAAAAGATTAGTGAAGACAAATGTAGGTCCCTTGCAGTCAGAAACAGGGGAAATTATAATGGGGAACAAAGAAATGGCAGAACAATTAAACACATGCTTTGGTCTGTCTTCACAAATGGGTCCAATGAGAGGGAAGAACTGAAGGAAATCAGTATTAGTAAAAAAATAGTGCTAGGGAAATTAATGGGGTTAAAGGCTGACAAATACCCAGGGCCTGATAATCTCCATCCCAGAGTACTAAAGGAAGTGGCCCTGGAAATAGTGGATGCATTGGTGGTCATCTTCTAAAGTTCTATAGACTCTGGAGCAGTTCCTACAGATTGGAGGGTGGCAAATATAACTCCACTATTTAAAAAAAGGAGCGAGAGAAAATACAGGGAATTACAGACCAGTTATCCTTACATCAGCAGTGGGGAAAATGCTAGAGTCTGTTATAAAGGATGTGATAGCAGAATACCTGGAAAACATAAATGGGATTGGACAAAGTGAACATGGGTTTACGAAAGGGAAATCATGCTTAACACATCTACTGGAGTTTTTTGAGGATGTAACTAGTAGAATACATAAGGGAGAACCAGTGGATGTGGTGTATTTGGATTTTCAGAAGGCTTTTGATAAGGTCCCACATAAGAGGTTAGTGTGCAAAATTAAAGCACATGGGATTGGGGGTAATGTACTGGCATGGACTGAGAATTAGTTGATAGGCAGGAAACAAAATAGGAATAAATGGGTCTTTTTCCGGGTGGCAGGCAGTGACTAGTCGGGTACCGTAGAGATCAGTGCTTAGGCCCCAGCTATTCACAATATATATTAATGAGCTTGGAGAGGGAACTAAATGTAACATTTCCAAGTTTGTAGATGACAAAGCTTGGGGGCGAATGTAAGCAGTGAGAAGGATGCAAAGAGGCTCCAATGTGATTTGGACAAGTTGGGTCAGTCGGCAAATGCATGGCAGATGCAGTATAAAGTGGATAAATGTGAGGTTATCCAATTTGGTTGTAAAAACAGAAAGGCAGATTATTATCTGAATGGTGATAGATTGGGAAAGGAGGAGGTGCAACGAGACCTGGGTGTCCTTATACACCAGTCACTGAAAGCAAGCATTCAGGTGCAGCAAGCAGTTAGGAAGGTGAATGGTATGTTGACCTTCATTGCAAGAGGATTTGAGTACAGGAGCAAGAATGTCTTACTGCAGTTGTACAGGGCCTTGGTGTGACCACATTTGGAGCATTGTGTGCAGTTGTGGTTTCCTTGTCTGAGGAAGGATGTTCTTGCCATGGAGGGAGAGCAAAGAAGATTTACTAGGCTGATTCCTGGGATGGCAGGATTGACATATGAGGAGAGATTGGGTCAACTAGGCCTATATTCACTCGAGTTTAGAAGAATGAGAGGGGATCTCATAGAAACCTATAAAATTCGAACAGGACTAAACAGGCTGGATGCAGGGAGAATGGTCCTGATGGCTGGGGAGTCCAGAACCAGGGGTCACAGCCTCAGGATATGGGGCATGCCATTTAGAACCGAGATGAGGAGAAATTTCTTCACTCATGGGTGGTGAGCCTGTGGAATTCTCTTCCACAGAAGGCAGTGGAGGCCAAGTCATTAAATATATTCAAGAAGGTGATAGATATATTTCTTAATGCCAAAGGGATCAAGGGATAAGGGGAAAAAGCAGGAACAGGGTACTGAATTAGATGATCAGCTACGATCTTTTTTGAATGGTGGAGCAGGCCCGAAGGGTCAAATGGCCTGCTCCTGCTCCTATTTTCTATTTTTTCTATGTCTATGTGTAGTATCAATGCATTGGGTACTCCCATACAGAGTAATAAACACATACCTGCTGTGGCGTCCTGAGCTGTGTGGGTAGGCTGAACATCACAGACCAATGCTGCTGGGGTGGTGTTTCTTTAGACATCGGCCAACAAAAGTCACCATTTTTGATGGTTCTTTCATTCCCTTCACAGAGCAGTGCCAAATTTTTAGTTGCACTGTTGGCAAAGGTGGGGCTGATTTGAAGAAAATGTAACATCCCAATTGGGAATAAAAGCAAAATACTGCGGATGTTGGAAATCTGAAATAAAAACAGCAAGTGCTGGAAAACCTCAGCAGGTCTGGCAGCAGAGTTAACGTTTCAGGTTAGTGACCCTTCTTCAGAACAGGTCTGAAGCTGATGCCATGACAACATCACAATATGGAATGGGTATGTTTTTTAGATAGGATTTCCAATTTCCTTTAGTCAAATAGACTCTATCACTCTATGTTGCAGATCCACATCTGGTACCTTCCAAGAAGTTTCTATCTAAATAGAACATCTCATTGGATCTGATTTTGTGGGATGGGATGGGGGAGGGGAGGTGGCGATTGATGACCTTTCAGCTTTCGGCGTCATTACCCCTCTTAAACCATCTGCACCTTCAGGATGTTGGGCCTGCACAGATTAGCGCAGAAATCCTGATGTTGTGGTCTGTCACGCCGGGATCTGACACCGGCTGTGCTATAAATGCCCCCCTCCCCACACCCTCCAGAGCCAGCAATCATTGAATTCAGTGAGAATTTCTACTGCCCCTCTCACACATCACCATTTGAAAAACTTTAAAAGTTACCCCTTGTTCAATCAAGTGTAATTAGGTTTTTTGGCAATGTGATAAATACAATTCGATGAGCAACAGAACTGGCCCTGAAACAAATTTATAGTCATGGGGTGCTGTTAATAGATTATTTAGTACATTTTTTAAGCTAATTTTTTTAATACAATCTTTAAAAAAAATCAGAATATTTTAGCTTCTACCTTCACCCCATGCATATGTCCCAATCTGTAATTTGCTCTGTAAATATTTTAAAAGTTATTTTATTTTACTGTTTTTTGTTTCCTGGTTGGAGGGCTGTGAGAATCCTTTACTGTGATTGGCTGCTTGGACAGTTTTATGGCATCAACCCAGCTGCATGCTGGGAATGCCCAGCACAGAATGTGGTAATCAGCTGCAGAACCACTGCACGACGATAGAGGTGAAATTCTCCTCACAGAGATCGCGAGATCTTTCAGCGAGACTGCGAGACTTACTTAGTGGTCATTGGCGAGTACCCTTGCTTCACCGCTGACTGCAAAATCAAGTGCTTTACAGTTTGAAAGTCAAGTTATTATTGATCCTTCCTTCAGATTCTATGATTCAGAACATTCTTCATTTCCTGACTCATGCATTGGGTAACAGCATCAGTGTTTGCCTCTTCAGAAATTCATCAAAAGATGCACTTTAAATCTATGAACCTCACCTTAGAAGAGTCCTATATTGCCACCAGATCTACTTTGATGTGGTAAGCAATTGATGTCCCAGGATTCAGTTTTCTTGAATACCTTGATCATTTCTGACAAGCTTACTAAGGTTGCAGGCTTTGAAAAGATGTTGCCCTGTTTTGCTGCCCATTTACCTGTGATTGATAGTTTAGTGGTGTATGACAGTTGACCACAAATCTTTTAGTTGCATACTGGAGCCAATCAGTCTGTTCGTGAACTATGCCCTGGTCGTTCATGTCTGAATCTTTGAATTCAAGATGACAAATTGCCAGATAAAAAAATATGCAGTCATTTCAGGAAGGTTATTTGGAGTGGCTGCCACTTTATTCCACCTGGAGAAATGGTTGCTGATAGCAACCGGACATTTATTTGACTTTTGCTGCTTGTACAACAGGATCAATAATTTCAATTTTTGGAGGGCACAGGAGTGGGGTTAGAAAAATTCTCGTGAGCATTTGTGAGACAGAGATCTTAATTTTCCTATTATCCCATTTCACCTGTTCTGATATGATTTCTCTGCTATCATCTGGTTTTGGCAGCACAGACAGAGTCTCAGAGGACAAAGTTCTGTCGGAGTACTTTTTATTGAGGACTTTATCTTGAATGGAAAAGCTGGATGCAGTTTGACAACTGCTTTTATTTGTCATTAGATAATAATGTTTATTCCATTTATTTTAATTTTAGTGGAGTTGTACCTTACTAACCATCCCTTGGTGACTTTCATCGAGTTGCTAAATATTTAACCTAATACTTGCCAAATGGAAATTGGAAATTGTCCTTTTGACAGAGCAGTGTCAACTTGTTTGTTGCACAGCTGGCAAAGTTGAGGCTGATCTGAAGGGGAAAAAAAACATGCCAGTTGGTAAACTTGTTCATTACTTGGAAATTTGCCAGCTTTGCCCCCACCCTGGCCACTCGCCATGCCATTCTCCTCTCCTCTACTGAAGGTAAAATTCTACAGTTGCTCCAACTCCAGCAAGTTGTCCAAGTGACATGATGCTTGAGGAGGAGTTTCTCAAGCTATTTATTACAGGGGACAGTTGAGACTGGCTTTGTCCTCTGTTGCATTGACAAAGGGCTTAGAAAAAATCAACCAAACTCTCTCTTCGTCACAGATGACATATAATGTGGGGAGACAAAGAAAGTGAATTTGTGAGTTGGGGTGTGCAGTAGGAAGAAATGTCTTGTAAAAATAAACCATCACCTCTACTCAAAAACATTTCCACACTTGCACATTTTGTATTGTAATGTTTGAACAGCCAGTTCCGAAATGCACTTTAATTAAATTCAGCTAGCTTTAGGCTAAGTGCAATCCAACTTGTCTGTCAAAATTTTAATGCCTCTGAAATTGCCCTGATAAAATGGAGGCTTGTCATTCCCTACAGCATCAGGAGAAGTTAGTCATTGTGGCTTTTATTACATTGATATCTCTGGAGTTTGTGGGGGAGAAATTGCTTTCTATAATGTTTTTTCAGGCACTAAACGGCCTCCTGAAGGTTGAAAATCGGGTTCTAGATGCAAGTGCACACTTGCGACAGGAAGTGCGGCAGACGTTATCGATGCAATAGCTTGCACGAGCACACCGAGTGACCGCCAGCAGCATGCAGAATAGATAGTTATGATATCAATCAGTATGCAACACTGTTTTGACACCAGCACTGCCATTTTGAATGCCACACTCCAGCGAAAGCCCTTTCTAGCCCTTGACGAGCTGAACACACACTCAGAGGCATGACAAACCTGATTACCAGCACTATTTAAATGGATCACAAACTACCTACCGATGAGTTACTGGATTATTTCTTCTGGCTGCTGATGCAATTCTAAATGATCCTGGAGCGTTCTTATACTTGTCTAAAGTTTCAATAATCTACACAGAGTGGCCTGACTGGTGCAGAAGGACCTGTTTTAGAGGTTTAAAGGCTTGTACTGAAACACATTGCTACCAGACATGGCTGGCCTGTTAGGCCTTTCTCTTGGAATTAAGTATGACTGGAAGAATGAGAAGAGCCCGTATAGAGCAGGACAAGCTGCTAGCAGAAGGCAGAGGAGGAGGGGGAGAAGGGCTCTCAGCAGGAAGCCATAGAGAGGAATTCTCTTACCTGAACTTCAGTGACGACCAATGCTCGAGATTTCTTCACTTCACTAAGGAGATTGTGACTGAAATCTTCCAACTACAATCTCAACGTAGGACAAGGACCGCTGCTCTTAACATTTATGTGGCTGGCTCCTTCAAGCCAGCTGCTCGAGATATGAACAACATTTTGCAGATTGCGGTCCACTGCTGCATTAGATGGAGTGAGGGGGGAGTGGTCACTGAGGCTTTCTACACACAAAGAGTCAGCTTCACCTCATCCCCTCTTGCCAGAAACAAACAGGCAGAGTGAGTGCAAGGGTTTGCATGGAATACAGGCTTTTGCATGATGCAGAGTTCCTTACACTGTACACACATTGATTTGCATGTGCTTCAGTTTAACTCTGCCATTTTCCTTAACAAAAAGGGATTCCACTCCCTCAGTGTGCAGCTGGTATGTGGACACAAGTAGTGCATCTTGCAGGTGATTTCCTGTTATCCTGACAGTAGTCACAATTCCTACATTGTGTCCTCTGTGCCAGTTGTATTTGACAGACAGTAAATCAAACGGTGGCTACAGGTGACAAGGTTTGTCCATTCATGACGTGACTTGTGACTCAACTCTAGAGTTCACGCAGTCCTTCAATGAGAATCATACTGCCACAAGGAACACGTACAGCACACCATCAGCATACTCATATAATACGTCTGGTGCCTGGACCGCTCTGGAGGAGCCCTGTGTTACTCAGCTGAGCAGGTATCAAGGTTTGTAATAGTATGCCGCACGTGACACAACCTGACCATTATGAGGGAATAGTTCTTGCCACCACCTATTAGGTGAGAAGCTGAGGAGCGGGAGCATGAGGAAGAGAAGGAGGCAGAGCAACAGGAAGAGGAAGGCAGGATATGATGTATAGAGCCCCTTTCTGCCCTGGTTCTACATGATCAAATAATTCATAAGCGATATCAGCAACCTCAATTACACCTTTCTTTTCACCAACAATCACACTCCTTACCTTTCCTCTATCACTGACCATCACATCATCTTCTTTCTGACAACACAATAATATAAAGCAAGAAATGCACATTCCAATTCAAATTCATGAATTAAATAATGACATCATGCATACAAAAATTAACTAATCACTCTTGTGCATTCCCTTAGTGCCTCTTTCATGTGCCTTTTTCCTCTCTCAGTGCTCCAACGAGGATTTTCCCCAGCGCTACAGTGTGGGTGGTGGAAAGCTGCTGACCTGCAATTGAGGAGATGGTAGATGACCTTGGAGGATGACCTTGAGCAGCTCTGGGCCTAGAAGGCCTGGCTGCAGACTGCACCATCTCAGCCTGGGCTGCAGCAGTCTGGGTTGGCTGGCTGACAGGCAACAGCAAGGACACTGGGAAGTGGCAGGGGTGGAAGCACAAATGCTATCATCCTGAGAGAGGATAGTAGGTCTGTACACCACAGAGGCACTGCCAGTCTCCTGGGATGGCACCTCAGCAATCCTAATAATCTGTTGGAGAACTGCAGTTATGTCCTGGATGTCCCTTTGAACATTGGTATTCAGATTCATGATGATAGCAGTTTGAGTTTGTATGACAACAGTCTGAGCTTCGACTGCAGCACTCAGACCTTTGCTAGAAGCTGTTTGTGTTGCATAGAAGCTGAGAAATTGGCCATAAGACACAGCATCATGCTGGGTTCCACATGTATTGTGATGGAGGTGACCACCTATTCCATATGAAAATAATGGGCTTCAAGCACTATGTAAAACCCTGTGCCAAGTGGTGCTGAACTCCTGCATGCTCCTTGACATTGAACACAGGTTTTCTAATAGGCTTTCCAGTAAGCATTTAGATGTGTACATTCATCAGCCTTCTTCTGGATCCTGGCCCATGAAAGTCCTCATCTGAGTCCTCTTCAGCAGAACTAGTGTGACCTCACACTCTGACGAGCTGGTACCTACACTATCATTACCCACTGCCCTGGTTCCTGCTTAATTGTGCCCAGTATGCCCCCACGTACAGATCCTTCCTCTATCCTAGTCTCTAAAATAAATGCATTGGCAGTATCTGAGCTGGTAGCTATGAGTGTAAGATTGAGTGGTGGTGTCTCTTCATTCTCACTGTCTTCTTCTTCTTCCTCCACTGACTGGGCAGGATCCAGTTCTTGGGGAAATGGAAAAGGGACAAAGGTTGGGTTGTGGTGCAGGGAGAGGGGAAAGTAAGAAGTGTCTGCTTGCACTCTCTCTAGCCTCTCAGTCAAAAGAGATTGAGGGATGAAGGAGAAATGGGATGAGGGAAGGAAGATTAAGTATGTAGTTACCCTCAACATTGATCATTTCAGCTCCAGCAGTGGCCACGGCCTCAGCAACATCCCTTCCCATGATGGCCAGCACTGCCTCTTCCATGGATGTGACCTGTCCTCCATCAATTCTTTGCTGCTGCCTCCAGCAGAAGGAGGGAAATGTGTCACTGAAATAAAAGCAGAAAGTGCTGGAAATATGCAGCAGGTCAGGCAGCATCTGAGGAGAGAGAAACAGGGTTAACATTTCAGGTCTGTGACCTTTCATCAGAACTCACTGAAATTAGTGTGCCACTGAGTCGTGCAATCTGTTTGGGCAATGTGGCTGCCATGGTTGAATAACTGTCAGTACATGCGAACAGTGAGTTGTGGGTGTGAAGCTTGCAACAGCACTAAGTGTGTGAGGAAAATGTAAAATATATGAATGATAGGGTTGAGCCCTTATTGACAGAGATTGTTGATACATCAGTGATGTGGGCGTATAGAATTGAGCAGTGGATGAAGCTATTTGAATTGAAGCTATTTGATGCCATTTGAAGACCAATTCACTCACCTTGACAACTCATATCAGTACATTAAAATTCTGCCTGCACTGCATCCATATTTTGTGGAACAACACTTCTGGCATTGACATCCACCACTCTCTCTTCCCATTGATGCCTGAGCATGTTTCTGGAGGCCTCCTGGTTCCCTATGGACACAGGACATCCCTCCTCCATGCTACCTCTTCCATCAAGGCCTCCAGTGCATCATCAAAAAGCATTGATGCACACTGTCTACCCATGTTCAGCTTTCTTCAAACTTTGACAGCACAGACTCAGCTCACAAAGAACTGCCACCACCAATTCCAGTCATGATGCACCTCCTCTTTACTCATGATCTCAGACCCCCTGCTGATGCGTGCGGCCAGTGAACAGCATGGGGATTTCTGGCTGCATGCAGCATTCACGTAAAACAGTGGGCAGCACGAATTTAATGTGCTGCCTGCACTGCAATGAACGGGTGTGGGTTAATCACACACCGTGATCCCTGTGTCCATTTCAGGTCTTATCCAAGTTCTCCCCTTTACATTTATGTTAAGGGAGATTAATATTTTCAATGTTGAAGTGGATTTTAATAAGGTGAACTGATTATTTTGGCATAGGGTGAAACCAACTTATCCCTAGTGATAACGGAGCCCCTGTTAATTAGATGTGATTCTGTGATTGGACAACATTTACTAAATAATCTTCAGTGTGCTAAGAATTATGCTGACAACCAATTTTAGATTGTCAGTCGGGCTCGCAGTGTCACGTATTTGCGCGTACTGGAAACTATATATATTGATACACAGGGCCCTGTTCTTTGCAGGCAGAAAGAACATGCACACACATTACACCTGTTTCAGCTAAACAAAATAAGTGACAGTATTTGCTGGTTCATTCCTCAGGGCAATGCCTTGACCAATCAGCGTCAAGCTGCCTGGTTTAAATTTCAAACAAAGCTTGGCAGTTAACATACACTGGTGCATTCTTCATGGCAATGCCTCTATCAATCAGAGTCCACTTGCCAACCAATCTGCACTCCCTTCTCATACAGTATAAATTTGTTGTTTCCCTTACATTGGTATTCTTGTGATGTGTCCTGATGAGTGCAAGACAAAAAGCTTTGATAAAATGTCTCTATTTTCAACAATACACATTATTTTTGCTATCCATATATTGAGTAAAAACAAAATCCAAACTGATTTGCAAACTAATTTTGTACAAATTTAACTTGTTTTGATATCCATCTTTCAGATGCGACATTAAACCAAGGTTCCTTCAGCACTCTAAAGTGGATGGAAAAGATTCCACGGAACTATTTCAAAAAAGAGCAGGGAGGTTCTCCTCTATGTCCTTGCCAGTAATTATTCCTGAACCAACATCATGAAAACAGATTATTTGGTCATTACCTCATTGGTGCTTGAGAGACCTTACTGTGTACCTTGTTTCCTATACGTCACTATATTTCAAAAAGTACTTTTTTGGCTATAAAAAGCACTTTGAGGCATCCCGAGATCAAGAAAAGTGCAATATCAATGCAAATTCTTTATTTATTGGAAAAAGGAGGATATCTTATCAGCGCAGTGCAACATTTAATGGAAATGAATCTGGGATGTCCGTCAGTCACAACAGTAGAGATCTATAGATAACAGTGCATCTCTCTGTTCTGATTTTCCTATGACACATTCAAAGATGCTAATATTGTGTTCTCCATTTTACAACATGTCACACACTTACCATATCATCATTGTCAATTTAATCTGGAAAGATATATTTTAAATGATTCAGAAGCAAATATGTTCCAAAATGACAGCTGTGCAAAAGTAAATTGTCCTCAGGGAACAGAGCAAAGGCTTGTAGAACATTTCCTGAAGAGATTGAATAGATGAGGTGCAGTCCCTGATGTAGTAAATCATATAGGAATGGGCTTGATGTGCCAAATGGCCTGTCCTCACAAGATGTTCTTATCCTTGCTTTAATCTTTTTACTGACATCATCCTGCCAATAAAAAAAACCGAAGAATGCTGCAAAGGAACAATAAATCCATCAGCCTCTGAAAAGAGAAATGATAATTTCACATTATCAGTGTGGACCCTTTGTCATAACTGGGAGTTAACCGAGTCATTTTATAGCACTGAACAAAATGAGGTGGAGAGGGGAGAATAAAGGATAAAAGTTAGGAATCAGGCAGGTAAAGAACAAGTTTGAAATGTTAACCTGCCTCATTTCAAAAGCTGACTGACCTCTGTATATGTCTGGCATATCCTTTCTTTATTTCCAGTTTCAAGCATTTTGCAACTCATTTTTTTTGTTTTTTCCCAACGATACATTTGCATTATAAAGCAGCGTCAAACACAGGGTAACACTAGAATGAGACAATTTAGTAGCCAATTTAGTAGCCTGAGTAATTTAGTTAATTTAGCCAATTTAGTAGCCTGAGTAACAGTCGTTTCTGATGAAGGGAAGTCTTTACTTGGCAGTGCCATGATCAGAGCATATAGATTCAAAACAACAACAATAACATATTAATATAGCGCTTTTAATGTAATAAAATGTCCCAAGACGCTTCACAGGAACATTATAAAACAAAATGTGACACCGAGCCACAGAAGGAAATATTAGGTCAGATGACCAAAAGCTTGATCAAAGAGGTAGGTTTTAAGGAGTGTCTTAAAGGAGGAAAATGAAGTCGAGAGGTGGAGAGATATGAGGAGGGAACGCCAGAGCTTAGGGTCTCGGCAACTGATAGCATGGCCACCAATGGTGGAAAGATTAAAATCGGGGATGCTCAAGAAGCCAGAATTAGATGAATGCAGTTATTTCAGATGTTTGTGGGGCTGGGGGAGATTACAGAGATAGTGAAGGCCATGGAATGATTTGAAAACAAGGATGCAAATTTTAAAATCAAGACGTTGCTTGACCAAGGGCTAATGTAGGTCAGGGAGAACAGGGCTGATAGGTAAATGGGACTTGGTGCAAATTAGAACATGGGTAGCAGAGCTTTGGATGACCTTAAGTTTACAGAGGGTCAAATGTGAGACACCAGCCAGAAGAGAGTTGAAATAGTCAAGTCTAGAGGTACGAAAGGCATGGATGAGGGTTTTAGCAGCAAATGAGCTGAAGCAAGGGTAAAGTTGGGTGATGTTACAGAGGAGAAAATTGACTGTCTTAGTGATGGCAAAAAATAGGTGGTCAGAAGTGTGATGGAGTTGGCGGTCTGCTGGACCAGTGGGGGAGCATATGCGAGCTGCCGTCAAAACAGATGACTTGCTGAATGTTCGATAGGTGTATTGGTGTTGGTTTCAAAGCTTGTTCTTTTCTGAAACAGATCCTAACCAAAAGAAAATGAAAACTGAAACAGAAATTGAAGCAGAAGCTGAAACAGAAATGAAAACTTTGAATTTTTGGGGAAAATAAAACTAGTTTGAATCAGATAAAAGGACACAGAACTATCCAAGCTCAGATCACGCAGGAGTGGAGTGCCAGAAAGTGAAGACTTGATCCAGGAGCTGTTTCTGTTACTTAAGGTAACTGATTAACCAGACCCGTCCATACAGCACATAGGGTTGTCACTGAAAGGCTGATATAAAGGTAATATTGGTTGAAACACACCATCAAGACTGTTATGAGCGGAGTTGAGGAGGTTCTGGAGATACGTACCATTTTGGTTGAAGACCATACCCATGGGGTTCGGGTTGAAGGGGAACTGCTGTTGGATGAGAATCAGTGGCTGCATCTTGGAAGACAGGAACTGGAGATCTACCTGAGGAAGTTCAGAGCTTTGAAGAACTTTGTGGCTGTAATTGGTGCCATATATGCTGAGTGGCTCACCCAGTAAGTCTGTGAGATCTATCTTAGCTGTATCTGGTAGTTCATATGTAATTTGTAATATATATATATATATATATATACATAGAATGTGATTTGTCTGTTAACTCATGTTTAACTTATGTTGATTTTGGTTTGATTGTTAAAGTAAAAGTTATAAAAGTGAAATCGTGTCCATTTTTTTATTGGGATTGTTTGGTAAATTTGGTTCTTTTGGTCTGTTGATCTCAATAGAGATTGTAACAGAAATTCATTTCAGGGTCAAATATGACACCAAGGTTGGAACCATCTGGCTTAGTCTCAGACAGTTGCCAGAGAGAGAGATGAAGTTAATAACTAGGGAATGGAGTTTGGAGCGGTGACTGAAAACAATGGCTTCAGTTTTCCCAATATTTAATTGGAGGAAATTTCTGCTCATGCAGTACTGGCTGTTGGATAAGCGGTATGATAATTTAGCAACAATGGAGGAGTTGAGTGAGGTGGTGGTGAGGTAGAGCTGGGTTTCATCAGCGTACATGTGAAAATTAACCCTGTGCTTTCAAAGTCAATGGAAATGTTGGTCAAAATTCTGCAACATTCCTAAGTTAAAGGAATGGGTTCTTGATGGGTCATCAATTTTAGTGATGAACACTGCCGGCTTGAGTACCTTCCTGTTTTCAGGCTTAATGGTCCCTCCCTAAGTACAGAGTTAACATTTCAGGTCAGTGATCCTTCTTTAGAGCTGGCAAATATTAGAAATATAAAAGGTTATAAGCAAGTAAAGCGGGGGTGGGTCAAGAGATAACAAAGGAGAAGGTGCAGGTAGGACAAGGTCATAGAATAGCTGACCAGAAGGTCATGGAGCAAAGGCAAACAATATGTTAATGGTATGTTGAAAGACAAAGCATTAGTACAGATAGGATGTTAATGGACTGAAAACTGAACAGCCACCAGCACAAACATGAAATAAAAACAGTGGGTAAGCAAACTGAACAAGCTAAGATGAAATAAAATAAAATAAACGCAAAAAAAAAAAATTTAAAATGGAAAAAGAAAAAAATAACTAAAAATAAAAGTAAAATGGGGGGCCCGTCATGCTCTGAAATTATTGAACTCAATGTTCAGTCCGGCAGGCTGTAGTGTGCCTAATCGGTAAATGAGATGCTGTTCCACGAGCTTGCGTTGATGTTCACTGGAACACTGCAGTAATCCCAGGACAGAGTTGTGAGCATGAGAGCAGGGTGGAGTGTTGAAATGGCAAGCAACTGGAAGCTCGGGGTCCTGCTTGCAGACTGAGCGGAGGTGTTCCGCAAAGCGGTCACCCAGTCTGCGTTTGGTCTCCCCAATGTAGAGGAGACCACATTGTTTATTATTTATTTATTAGAGATACAGCACTGAAACAGGCCCTTCAGCCCACCGAGGCTGTACCGACCAACAACCACCCATTTTATACTAACCCTGCAGTAATCCCATATTCCCTATCACCTACCTACACTAGGGGCAATTTACAACGGCCAATTTACCTATCACCTGCAAGTCTTTTGGCTGTGGGAGGAGACCGGAGCACCTGGGGAAAACCCACGCAGACACAGGGAGAACTTGCAAACACCACACAGGCAGTACCCAGAATCGAACCCGGGTCGCTGGAGCTGTGAGGCTGCAGTGCTAACCACTGCGCCACTGTGCCGCCCTAAATTGTGTGCTTTTATTATTACGTTGACTAGGACGCTGACTCTTTTTCAGATAGTCCTATGAGATCCTACACACCCTAATGAACAAATGGGCAAGGGCTTCGGTTTAACATCTCCTGCAGTTTGGTATTGAAGTGCCATCCTAGATTATGTGCTGTAGTGGGGATTCAACCCACAAACCTCAACTCAGGAGAGACTACTACCAACTGAATCAAGTTGGCACTTACTTATTTGAACCATAATGGACTGGATTTTTGCCACGGAAGCGGGAAACAGGAGCTGGGTTTGTTTTCGGGTTAGGAACCCAGCTCTGGTGGGAAACTGAGTAAAGTTAAGATTTTCATGGGAGTCAGCCCTTAAATGATGTGGAAAGAGGTTCACTGTCCAATTAGAGCTAGTAGGGTCATGAACAGAGGTGGGTTAGATGAAGTGTGGGACTGATTTAGACTCGATTGGCAGCAACTGAGGCTGTTGTTTGTCCAGATAGCTGATTGCGCCAAAGCCTTCTACAGCACCGGAGGGAACGGAGATGTCACAGGAGAGCCGGAGGCCTGGCACCTGGGGCAGGGCTGCCCCTCATTTCATGGATGCCAACCTGCATCTAATGTTGAAGGCTGAGGGAGAGGAGGGAGGTCCTTTCCTGGAACTTGTCAGGAGGAGGCCACTGTGTTGTGCAAAGCACTAAGTGAATCACTGGGGTGTGTTCTGACTGTCCGTCTACTGTCTACCTCTATTTGCACTGCATAAATGATTACACTTTAAGCCACACATCTGGGACTCCTTTTATGCTGCCAAGACAGGACAACTGTTATGAGCTGGTGAAAGAGATAACAGGATCCTGCACCATGAGGGCAAAGCCTCTGGTCATATGTGCTTCTGTCATTGGTGGTAAGTGATTACATGTTCAAGGCTGCACCTTCCATTCATCTGTTAGGTCAGATATCTCAGACGCCCTCCCGTGCCATGTCCCTCAACCAGAGGAGTTCAGTTGAAATGTTCCTGAATCAGGAGATCTCTGACATGCATGGTATCCTCACAAGCCTTTTGCGCCCCTTGACATGCCCGGAAACCTAATTGTGCAGTGAGGGCACCTCTTTGTTAGTGTCATCTCCTTTGTCTCCACTTCCTCCTCCTCTCTGCCCTCCTGCTTCTGCTCTTCTTCCAATGAACTATCTCCTTCCAGGGCCTCACCTTCCTCAAGGTCCACAACTTTCTGGAGGGCTATGTTATGGAGAGCACAGCAGACCACCACAATGACAGCAACCCTTGCAGCAATGTATTAGAGGGGACTACCCGACCGGTCCAGGCACTGAAATCGCAACATCGGAAGCCTGATGGCAAGCTCAATGGTTGTCCTACTAAGCAGGTGGCAATGGTTGTATTGCCCCTTTGCCTTTGTCTGGGGCTCCCGTGGAAGTGGGAGTAGCCGTGCCTTCATGGGAGTATCCTTTGTCCCCTAGGATCCATCCATGCACCTTGGGGTTGGAGTGAAGATCTGAGGCAGCCTGGACTGCTGGAGGATAAAGGAGTCACGGCTGTCGGTAGGAAAGTGAGCGCACATATGGAGGAAGCTCCTGTTGTGGTCGTAACCAGTTGAATGTTAAGTGAATGGAAGCGTTTCCTGTTTATGAATCTGAGTGGACTGTCACTGGTGCCTTGATGGTCACACGGGTGTAATCATTGATGCTCTGTACCTGGAGAAATCAAACAATGATGGTGAAAACTGCTGCCCTGCGAGGCTGCGTCTGTCATGACATGAATGTACTGAATGTAATGAAATGAATGAAAGCTCTGGCAAAGAGGGCGTCAGTGACCTGTGAGATGCAGTGGTGTCCTGCCCTTTACGAGACGGCACCAATATCTGCAGCTGACTCTTGGAAGGATGCAGAGTCAAAGAGGTTCTAGGCCACAGTGACTTTAATGGACACTGACAGGGCATGGCAAACAGTTCTGTCAGGTGCGAGGTCTTCGGCAATGAGGGCACAGATATCTGTGACTACCTGCCTGGAGAATCGCAGTCTCCTGCAGCATTGGGTCTCGATCATCTCGAGGTAACTGTCTTTGGCAGTAGATCCTGTACTGAGCCCAATAAGTCTATTTGTTGACCTTCAGAATTTGGTGTTAGATTAGTAAAAGACAATCTAACATAAGACCAAGATGTTTGTGGTTGCCTTACTATTAGCTTGCATTTCAAAAAAAAAGTCACCAATAAAGTTTACAATTATGCGGTAGCAACTGGGATTGTTGAATGAAATAAAAACAAGAAATGCTGGAACCACTCAGCAGGTCTGGCAGCATCTGTGGAAAGAGAAGCAGAGTTAACGTTTCGGGTCAGTGACCCTTCTTCGGAACTGGGTTGAATGACACCAGTTTGCAATATGTGATACGTTCGTTACTGTAGCATTTGGATGATGCCTGTGTCGAATAAAGGGATACAATATGAATCCCTTAGCTTGAACATGCTGCAGGCTGAATAGCAGAGCAATAAAACAAATTGATCTATGGATTAAGTTCATTTGTAATTCTAATAAATCATACCATGACGAATAAATGCAGTCATTATATTGACATAGAGCATCAGACTTACAACAGTAATGTTAGATAAAATTAAATGTCATCCGATATGCAGATTAAGTTACTGGCTACAAAAATTTAAAACAGTACAATATCAGAGAACATACAAATGACTTGAATACATAATCAAGGCTCACATCCCAATACACTGCTGAGGGAGTGCTAGATTGTCAGAGATGCAGTACTGCTGGTGAGATGTTAAAGTAAGATCCCATCTGCCTGGTTAAGTGAAAGATCCCTGAATTAATGCTCATTGTTAAAAACAGGAATATCTTTGTGTTCTCTGCTTTCACAGAGAACCATCCTCCTATAAAATTAGCGCATGGAATGTGGCAAGATTTATGGTAATTTTATTTAAGCAAACTAGTTGTGGTTTTCAAAATAGAAATGTAATCCTTGTAGATGAATACTGAATTAAAATAATAAAACACAGGCAGCCAGCCCTACCTATAAAACCAATCCATGAACTGGAACACCTTTCCAAAAATATATTCCATTTGTCTTGTGCTGTTGTCATAACAACAACTTGTATTTATATAGTGCCTTTAACATAATAAAACGTTCCAAGGTGCTTAAACAAATATATTAACCACAGAAGAATCAGAATCGTTACAGTGCAGAAGGAGGCCATTTGGCCCATCGTGTCCACACCAGCTCTCTGAAAGAGCAATTCCCTCAGTTCCATTCCCCTGCCTTCTCCCCATAACCCTGCACATTCTTCCTTTTTCATATAAATGTCTCGTTCCCTTTTGAATGCTTCAATTGAACCTGCCTCCACCACGTTCTCAGCAGCACATTCCAGACCTTAACCACTCGCTACGTGAAAAAGTTTTTCCTCATCTCACTTTTGCTTCCCTTACCAAATACTTTAAATCTGTGCCCTCTTGTTCTCGATCCTTTCACGAGTGGGAACAGTTTCTCTCTACTCTGCTCTGTCCAGACCCCTCATGATTTTGAATACCTCTATCAAATCACCTCTGAGCCTTCTCTTCTCCAAGGAAAACAGGCCTAACTTCTCCAATCTATCTTCATAACTGAAATTCCTCATCCCTGGAACCATTCTCATGAATCTTTTATGTAATCTCTCCAATGCCCTCACATCTTTCCTCAAGTGCGGCACCCAGAATTGGAAGCAATACTCCAGCTGAGGCTGAACTAGTGTCTTATACAAGTTCAACATAACCTCCTTGCTCTTGTACTCTATACCCCTCTTAATAAAGCCAAGGATACTGTATGCTTTATTAACCACTATCTCAAACTGTCCTGCCACCTTCAATGACTTATGCATATATGCACCTAGATCCCTCTGCTCCTGCTGTCCCTTTAGAATTGTACCCTTTATTCTATATTGTCTCTCCATGTTCTTCCCACCAAAATGAATCACTTCATATTTCTCTGCATTGAACTTCATCTGCCACATCTCTGCCCATTCCACCAATGTCCATTTGAAGTTCTACACTATCCTCCTCACAGTTCACAATGCTTCCAAGTTTTGTATCATCTGCAAACTTTGAAATTGTGCCCTGTACATCAAGGTCTAGGTCATTAATATATATCAGGAAAAGAAAGAGTCCCAACACCGATCCCTGGGGAACTCCACTGCAAACCTTCCTCCAGCCCAAAAAACAGCCATTAACCACTACTCTTTGTTTCCTGTCACTTAGCCAATTTTGTATCCATATTGCTACCGTCCCTTTTATTCCATGAGCTACAAGTTTGCTCACAAGTCTGTTGTGTGGCACTGTATGAAACGCCTTTTGAAAGTCCATGTACACCACATCAACAGCAATGCCCTCATCAACCCGCTCAGTAACCTCCTCAAAAAATCCAGCAAGTTAGTTAAACATGATTTTTCCTGAAGAAATACATGCCGGCTTTCCTTAATTAACTCACATTTGTCCATGTGACTATTGATTTTGTCCCTAATTGTTTTTTCTAGAAGTTTTCCCACCACCAAAGTTAAACTGACTGACCTGTAGTTGCTGGGCTTATCTTTACATGTTTTTTTGAACAAGGGTGTAACGTTTGCATTTCTCCTGTCCTCTGGCACCACCCTCGAGTCTAAGGAAGACTGAAAAATTATGGCCAGTGCCTCTGCAATTTCCACCCTCACTTCCCTCAGTATCCTTGGATGCATCTCATCTGGGCTGGTACTTTATCCACTTTAAGTACAGACTCTTTCAACATTGCCTGGGTTGCATCTTCTTCCTTGGTAAAGACAGATGAAAAGTATTCATTTAATACCTCAGCGAAGCCCTCTGCTTCCATGTGTAAATACCCTTTCTGGTTCCTAATCAGCCCCACTCCTCCTTTTACCACCCTTTTACTATTTATATGCCGATACAAAACTTTGGGATTTCCTTTAATGCCAACGTCCAGTATCTATTCATGCTTTCTCTTTGGTTCTCTTATTTCCTTTTTCACTTCCCCTCTGGACTTCTATATTCAGCCTGGTTCTCAAGTGGCGCAGTGGTTAGCACCGCAGCCTCACAGCTCCAGGGACCCGGGTTCGATTCTGGGTACTGCCTGTGCGGAGTTTGCAAGTTCTCCCTGTGTCTGCGTGGGTTTCCTCCGGGTGCTCCGGTTTCCTCCCACATGCCAAAGACTTGCAGGTTGATAGGTTAATTGGCCATTATAAATTGCCCCTAGTATAGGTAGGTGGTAGGGAAATATATAGGGACAGGTGGGGATGTGGTAGGAATATGGGCTTAGTGTAGGATTAGTATAAATGGGTGGTTGATGGTCGGCACAGACTCGGTGGGCCGAAGGGCCTGTTTCAGTGCTGTATCTCTAAACTAAACTAAACCTGGCATCTGTCTTAAGCACATTTTTTCTTCTTTATCTTAATCTCTACCTCTTTTGTCATCCAGGGAACTCCGGATTTGTTTGCCTTACTTTTCCCCTTCGAGGGAACGTACCTTGACTGTGTCCGAACTATCTCTTCATCTACCAGTTTTTCTGCCAGCTTTTGACTCCAATTTATTGGCCCAGCTCCATTCTTACCCCATTGAATTTAGCCTTCCCACAGTTAATTATTCTTACCCTGGATTGCTCTTTGTCCTTTTGTCCTAAACCTTATGACACGATAATCACTATCCCCTAAATGCTCTCCTACTGATACTTGATCCACTTGACCCCCTCATTCCCAAGAACCAGGTCTAGCAGTGCTTCCTTTCTCATTGGACTAGCAACACACTGTTATTGAAATTTTCTTGAACACACTCTAGGAACTCTTGCCCCTCACTGCCCTTTACACTACTATTATCCCACTCTATGTTTGGATAATTAAAGTCCCCCATTATAACTACCCTAGAATTTTTGCACCGCTTTGTAATTTCCTTGCAAAGTTGTTCCTTCACATCCTTTCCACCAGCTGGTGGCCTATAGACAACACCAAGCAATTTAACCGCACATTTTTTGTTCCTTAGCTCGAGCCAAGTTGATTCTGTCTTTGACCGCTCCGGGACATTTGTTTTCTCCAACACTGAAAGGCTCTCCTTAATCAATACTGCCACCCCTCCCCCTTTTTTCCCTTTCCTAGCTTTCCTGAACACCTTGTATCCAGGAATATTTAACACCCTGTACTGTCCTTCTTTGAGCCAGATCTCTGTTATAGCCACAACATCATATTTCCAAATGGCAATCTGCACCTGTACCTCACCAGTCTTATTAACCATACTCCATGCATTCACATACATGCACATTAACCCTGATTCAGACTTTATTACTTTCTCCCTTACTCTGACCACATCTAATAATGTACTAAAATTAAAACTATGTGGCCTTGTCCAATCTACACCTTCTTCTTTGTTATCTCTTGCCCCACCCCCACCTCACTTGCTTATAACCTTTGACATTTTTAATATTTGTCAGTTCCGAAGAAGGGTCACTGACCCGAAACGTTAACTCTGCTTCTCTTTCCACAGATGCTGCCAGACCTGCTGAGTGGTTCCAGCATTTCTTGTTTTTATTTCTAATAATGTACTATTGCCTACTCTTGTGCTATCTATCTCCCCCAGTATTCTGTGCATCTTGGTATTCCTCTCTAATACTTGCTCATGGTTCCCACACCCCAGACAAGTTACCAGTTTTGCTTCCCTCCAATCTGAGCTCCCTCTCAGGTTCCCATCCCGCTGTCAATTTAATTTAAATCCTCCCCAACTGCACTAGAAAATCTCCCTGTGAGGTTATTTGTCCCAGTCCTGCTAAGATGCAACCTCTCTATCTTGTACATATCCCACCTGTCCCAGAACCGGTCCCAATGTCTCAGAAATCTGATGCCCTCCCTCCTACACCAGTTCTCTAGCCACATGTCCAATAGCTCAATTCTCCTATTCCTATGTTCACTTGCACATGGGACTGGGAGTAATCCTGAGATTACTGCTTTTGAGGTCCTACTTTTTTATCTCCTTCCTCGCTCCCTAAAATCTGCTTTCAGAACCTCATCCCCCTTCCTGCCTATGTCATTGGTACCAATGTGGACTACGACCTCTGGCTGTTCACCCTCCCCCAGAAGAATGTTCTGCAGCCGCTCCATGACATCCTTGACCCTGGCACAAGGGAGGCAACATACCATCCTGGAGTCACGTTTACTGCTGTAGTAAGGCCTGTCAGTTCATCTAACTAATGAATCCCCTATCACTACTGGTCTTCCACTCCTTTTCCTCCCCTCCTGTGCAGCTGAGCCACCTGTGGTGCCACAAACTTGGCTCTGACTGCACTCCTTTGAGGAACCATCACCCTCACCAGTATCCAAAATGGAAAACCAATTAGCGAGTGAGATCATCTCAGGGGACTCCTGCACTACCTGCCTGGTTCTCTTAGACTGCCTGGTGGTCACCTATTCCCTACCTGCCTGCATGCTTCTAACCTGCGGTGTGACCACTTCCCTAAACATGCTATCCACATGTAGTCCTCTGCCTCATGGATGCACAACAGTGACTCCAGCCGCTGCTCGAGTTCCGAAACCCGGAGCTCAAACTTCTACAGCCAGTGACACTTCCTGTAGATGTGTTCGTCTAGGACATGTGATGCATCCATGACTTCCTACATACTGCAGGATGTACATTCCACTCGGCAGAGCTGCCCTGCCACACCTTAACTTTACAGACCATTTATTATAAGTATTATAGCTTACCAGGTACTCACCAAAAAGCTCCTTCCACTGCACCGAAGCAGGAACCAAATACTGAAGGGTTAAAAAAGTGTGAAAAAAAGTAGAAAAATGGAGCACCTCCTTCCCCCTTCACAAAACTCGCCACTCACCAAACTCAAATCCCCACACTCAGCTAGCAGTCTGCACTCTGTTTTCAGCCCTAAAGCTGCTATTACAGCGATGTTAAGTGTCACCTCATTTTTTCTCCTAGATATGAGAACACAATAAGCTTCATGCAACAGAATTAAACAAAAGGGGAACATTTGAGAAATAAAAGGGTTTGATGTTATTCCACTATCCAACCCAAATTAGGTGGGATAGCGATGGAGAAAAATGGGAAAATCAGGCAGTGAGGCCTATCATCAGGTTCCCCCGAATGCAACCTCAATTTCCCCATCATCACCTTAGCCAATAAGGCAGCTGGCTGCTGTGTTCCCATTGGCAGCATGCGAATTTCCCTTCATGCTATCACTGATGCCACTAATCCCAGGAACTGGCAGCAAAATATTGGAGGTGGTTCCTGATGTGGTGATGGCAAGACCCTTACTTTATTGGCTGGAGGGAGAGGCCTCATTGTGTTCTTCTCACGTTCCATAATGGCTTAAAACCCTTCCCTCTTGAAGGCCTTGGTCTAGTCTACAATGCAATGTACCCATTGGGGTTCTCCTGTCTCTTTAATATTGACTCTGCCTCTCCTGGTGCTGCAATGGGTGTCCCATTGCAATCTTGCTGTGCCGTCTTCCTGCTCTTCCTGAGCAGCAGTTGCAGACTTCTTTTTGATGGTGGGAATTTCATTGGGAGCCTGTTCTGAATATTTAATTACCTCTGACCTAAGAAAATGGGTCAGGGTCAGAGCGGGGTCAGGTTGCTGGCCGGAAGTCCCACTGTGACAGTCCTCAGGCACAAAGTGGAAAAACCCAGACCAAAATCTTGCAAAGGGATGTTTTTCTGTGTTAGTGTTGCGTATATTTTACAACTATGATCCCAATAGCAGCTCTATAATATAAACAGGGTGGAGCCTTGTATTGAAATGGTTAGGGAATAGGTTAAGAGGCAGGAGACAGAGAGTAGGGTTGATGTGACTAGTGGTGAACCCCAAGGATCTGTACTGGGCATGTTGCCTTTCACTATATTTCCAAATGACTTACGTGAAGGAATGGAGAGCTGCATATCCAAGTTTGCTGATAACCCTTAGGTGGCACAGTAACTAGTTTGCTGCCGACACCCAGCTCTACCTCATCACCACCTCTCTTGGCGCCTCTACCGTCTCTAATCTTTCACACTGCTTGTCAGACATTCACTACTGGATGAATAGAAATTTCCTCCAACTAAATTTTGGGAAGACTGAAGCTGTTGTCTTTGGTTCTTGCCAAAAACTCTGTTCCCTACCCATTGACTCCATCCATCTCTCAGGCTGAACCAGATTGTTCGCAACCTATGACCCCAAGTAGAGCTTGTGACCACATATCCATTCCATCACCATGACTGCCCACTAACACCACCATAACATCACGCAACTCTGCCCCACCTCAGCTCATTTGCTCCTGAAACCCTCATCCATACTTTTGTTACCTTTAGACTTGACTATTCCAAAGTTCTCCTTGCTGACCATCCATCTTCCACCCTCCATAAACCAGAGCTCACCAAAACTCTGCTGCCACATGCTAACTCACACCAAGTCTCATTCACCCATCAGCCCTGTGCTCGCTGACCTACATTGGCTCCCAGCCTTGCAACGTCTAAATCTTAAAATTCTCATCCTTGTTTCAAATCCCTGCATCGCCTCTCCCTTCCCTATCTCTGTAACTTCCTCCAACCCTACAGTTCTTCGAGATCTCAGCGCTTCTCCAATTCTGGCCTCTTGCAAATCCCTGATTTTAATCGCTCCACCATTGGCAGGAGTACCTTTAGCTGCCTGGGCCCTAAGGTCTTTAATTCCCTCCCTAAACGACTGCACTTCTAGCTGTCTCCACCTTTAAGCAGCTTCCTAAAACATACCTCTATGACCAAGCTTTTGGTCATCTGTCCTAATATGTCCTTACATGGGTCAGTCTCAAATTTTGTTTGATAATGCCCCTATGAACTGCCTTGGGCCATTTTATTACATTAAAGGCAGTATATAAGTGCAAGTTGTTGTAGTAGCTGAGAGCCAAAAGTTGTAAAATAACATTGATCAATTAAGTGAATGGGCAAAACTGTGGCAGATGGAGTCCAATGTGTGAAAGTATGAGGTCATCCAATTTGGGCCTAAGAAAGATAATTAAATGGTTGAATAGACTTGAGGGGCTGAATGAACTAATCCAGTTTCTATGTTCCTATATGCCTTCAACAGTACAGAGACACAGAGAAGTACCAGGTTCTCTGTATGCTGTATGCTGCCATTTAGTTCTGTGGTGCCTAGGTTGAACATTTTTTTAAGATTCTTTCATGGGATGTGGGCGTCGCTGGCTAGGCCAGCATTTATTGCCCATCCCTAATTGCCCTTGAACTGAGTGGCTTGCTAGGCCATTTCAGAGGGCAGTTAAGAGCCAATCTCATTGCTGTTGGCCTGGAGTCATATGTAGGCCAGATCAGCAACGGACAGCAGATTTCCTTCCCTGAAGGACATTAATGAACCAAATAGGTTTTACAGCAATCTTTGATAGTTTCAAGCACCATTACTGAGATTAATTTTCAATTCCTGATTTTTTTTATTAACTAATTGAATTTATTAATTAATTGCATTTTAAATTCCACCAGCTTCTGTGGTGGGATTAAATTGACTTATCGCTACCTACCATTACTGTTGCTTTCCTGTCAGTGGCCTGTACAAACACGCCCTCCTCTCCCCTCCCCCACCCAGTATCAGAGAAAGTCCATGGCCATGAAATTACTTTTTTTAAACTTACCTGGAGACTGGAAAAGCCTCAGATGGGTGCCACAGTGACACCTACGCTGCAGAGAGACCACAGAAGTAACTGAGCAACAGCACCCCTCACTCTGGAGACCTTGTGCAGAGAGTTCAGTCAGAGGTAAGTAAGATGAATAGCACTACCTGAGCATTACAAAAACAGCTTGACAGGGATTGCATGACAGAAACAGGAAGAAGCAGTAAGCGTTGCACTTCAAGGAAACATGCACCTTATACCAGACTATATTCCTAGCACATTTCCCGTGGCATTGCTCGCGGTGAGCCGAAGCATACACTACCTTACCATAATGCAGGTGTTACAAATAAAATGTGATGGGAAAAATATTAACAGGATATATAAGTATGATCCTCACATCAAGTGCAAGTATCCAAAACCTTTAATATTATATGGATGATATATGAGTTAGATAGATAAACATGTGCATCTACAAAATTGTTGATACAGAATGCAAGGAAGAATTTAATATTGGAATCCATAAACTAGTTGAGATGCATTATCATGTTTTATGATGTGTGAACACCTCAACTACATTCTAACTTACCACAGGCTATCCTTGGTGCTTAATTTTATAAATGGTTTCTGTCAGCTGTAAACAGGTATCTTGCTACTGTCTGGATGTTCTGTCTGTGGGATCATGTATTGCAGTTATAAGAGTGAGCTCACAATAAGCTGTCGGCTGCCGGGGGCATCATCCTGACTGAGATTAGCTCTTCAGGATAAAGGGAATTCCAGAAGTGCTACACAACACTATAGGGCTGGGGAATATAGAGTGCAAAGCAAGAAGATGGAATTTACATTAAAAAGTGGAATAGTTCTGGAAATCAAAACAAGGAACGTCAGACGAGCGCAGCAGGCCAGGCACCAGCTGTTACAACACAGGTTGCTATTTCAAGGGTGGACTCTCTAACAGATCTCAAGGGGTAAGTATTGGGGTGGGAAGTGGTTGGTATTTTCACCTCCAACAAGTGAGCAGTAGATTGGCAGAGTGGATTCACCACAGTCCCTTCCCCGACCAGCACCACCATGATAGAACCAGCCTAATTTTTGTTTCTATTGATTTCAATGGAAATAAAAGGGAGCGGGGCTTGTAAAAGGGGTGGGGAGTCCACACCAACACATTGCTGCCCAAATGATAATGTTGAAAATGATCCCAGGGTATCAATCACCTTACCTTTAGATGCTCATGACTCTTCTGTGGATTTGAAACATTCCCTGAGAATTTTGTTCTATTTAGTAAAATTATTAGTGATGCTTCCATTAATGTTCACACTGGGCATTATTTCTGATCTCTTTCTCTATTTCCTTAACAGTTTTGTTTTATGTCTTTTAAATTTGCCTGCAAAAATACAGAAACAAACTAGGAAAATATGAAAACACAAATGTGTTGTTCACCAGACATTCAGTGGGTAAATACAACACTGATGTGGTTCTGACCCATTAAAAATTAATTGAGTGTCCAAAGTTTGATTCATGGCCACTTGTGAGTTCATCAGGGAAGCAGGATGCCTACAACTGGCATCAACCCCCTCTGGGCTGGGGAAATGGTTAAGGGTGATAGTGGGGGTGGTGAAAAAATTCCCTTGTCTCATTCCTGATTGCAGTCCATTGATCCTGATTGAAAGTGCCTGTGTGTGGACATTGGGTGAGTACAGGATATACCTGACTGTAATAACCCCAGTCCAGTACAAAAGAAAGACTTCCATTTCCATATCTCCTTCCATACATCAGCTATCTCAAGCGCTTTACAGTCACTGAAATACTTTTGAAACATAGTCACTGTTGTAATGTTGTAAACACGGCAGCCAATTTAGACATAATAAGCTCCTAAAAACAGCAATGTGATAACTGACCAGGTCACCATTTTTAGTGATGTTGGGTGAGGGATAAATATTGGCCAGAACTGGAAAGAACTCCTCTATTCTTCTTCAAATAGTGCCACGGGAACATTTACATCCACCTGAGAGGAGCCATAGCCTTGATTTAATGTATCATTCAAAACACAGCACCTCTGACAATGCCATGTTAGTACTACACTGGAGTATCAAGACTCTGAAGTGAGGCTTAAACTCACAACCTTCAGATTCATAGGCAAGAATGCTACCAACAGCTGGTAACATAGTCTGCCAGCACCAAATACCTTGAGTTCACACTTGAAAAATGCCTCCTTGGGTGAGGTACTGAAAGGCTACTGGCGTCAGTAGCACTATATTTCAATGTAAGTTGGTGATTTTCAGGGAGGAGAGAAGAAAAAAAATCTAAATAATAAGGAAAGGATGACAACTGAGAAATCTGTACTTAGAGTGAATTCTGGTGAGAAATGCTCTGTGTAGTTGCTGCGCAGACCATTATTTGCCATTGAGGATTGCTTCAACGAGGAAAGAGTACTTATCCCACTAGTGACTGGTGTACTTGAATTAGTCAAAAGTGTCAGTTCCACTTCCTTAGTGAAGTTTGTGCACTGTTTGGTAATGACTCACAACTGATTCCTGGAGCATGCCATTTGTTCCATTACACATGACTGTGATGCTAACGTGTAAAAATCACTGGAAACCATTAGTAGGCTTCCAGAATACCAACTTATGCTTCCATAGCATTCCTCTCATGCAGAAAGTACTTTACTTGGGGGAGGGGCGTGGGGTGGGGGGGAGGATGAATGATGAGCAGAAGAGAAAAAAAGGAAGTACCTGCAATATGGGCAAGGGCAGAAAACAGGTGCTAGGCTCATTGACCACCCATTGTACATCCATGAATGGAAAGGAAAGTGAGTGAGGTGAAGAACAGGCAAATGACAAGTACTGCCCATTTTACATTCCCCCTCCCATTGATGTTGAAAGTTCTGCCTAGTAGGTGGTGGGAAGAGGGGGGGGGGGTGTGGTATAGGATGCCAAGGAAAGGTAGGCTTCTTCAAAGACTTTTGAAAGTCATAAGGGAAATGGTAAGATGAAGCAATTCATGAAATGGATTCAGAAAGTAGGGTTTAGGGAAGGGAGGGAGGGATGAATGATGGTTATTGTGCATTTTTTGGATTGGAGGATTGGGGTCTTTTGATCTCAAAATGTAAGAGAGGAATGCCATATGAATACTTAAAGGTAAAACATTTACAGGATAATGGGGACCATGCCAGGAGGTGGGACTAACTGGACAGCTCTTTCAAAGACATGATGGGCTGAATGGCCATCTTCTGTGCTAAATTGTTCTATGATTCTATGTGCAGATTATATGGACAAGCCATAGGGAGAATGGTATTGAAGTTTTCTGCTAACACAAAAATAGGGACTTTGGCAAACTAAGAGACAGACTGCAAATGACTTCAGGAGGATATAGATAGCTTAGTAAATTGGGGAGGTAAGTGGAAGGTTCAATTTAGTACAACTAAGTGTGTGATTCTCACCAGTGTGAAGCAATAGGTTTTCAGAGATAAACAAGTAAGGGATCATACATTCATTAAAAAGATGCTGGGGTGTGTGAACAACAGAGAGGCTTGGGGTCAAATAAAGTATTCCTTGGCCGTATGAGGCAAGATTGCTGAAGCTATGAATAGATTTTGGGATTTTAGAAATAGGGACGCAGGTTACATGAGTGAAGAGGTAATAACAGTTCTGGATGCCTCAGTGTAGACAGGACTTTAAAATTGCAGAGAACTGTGCAGCATAGATTCACTAAGGCCATGCCAGGGATGGGAAACTATAATTGTAAGGGAGTGATTAGCAATACTTGGACTACAACCATTGGAATAGAGAATGAAATGAAATTTGATAGGTTTTTAAAACTATGAAGAGTTTTGATTGAATGAGTAAGGAAAAATTATTTCCTCTGTTTGGAGAGACAGTTATGAGCAGTCATCAATTTAAAATGGTCATTAACAGAGTGAGAAGAGAGATTAGGAGATATGCCTTTATACAGAAGTTCGTTGGAACATAGGAATGCTTTGTCACAGAGAGTTGTTGAGGTACAGACCATTGCATTTGTTAAGGGAAAATTGGCTAAATTTGAAGCAGAGGATGATACAGGGCTATGGGGAGAGAGCAGGTAGTGGGACTAATTTTGGGTTGCTGTAGGATAGAAACAGTACAGGCACATTAGGCCAAATGGCTTCCTTCTGTGTTTGTTTTATTCACTCATGAGATGTGGGCATCAATGAAAAGGCCAGCATTTATTGCCCGACTCTAATTGCCCTAGAGAAGGTAATGGTGAGCCAACTGCTTGAACCTCTTTATGGTGTCGGTACACCCACAGTGCTATTAGGTAGGGAGTTCCAGGATTTTGACCCAGCGAGTGAAGGAACGGCGATATAGTTCCAAGTCAGGATGATGTGTGACTTGGCAGGGAACTTGCAGGCGGTGATTCTCCCATGCATTTGCTGCCCTTGTCCTTCTAGGTGGTACAGGTCGTAGGTTTGGAAGGCGCTGTCATAGGAGCCTTGGCAAGTTGCTGTAGTTTCTCTTGTAGATGGTACACACTGCTACCGCCGTGCACTGGTGGTGAAGGAAGTAAATGTTGAAGGATGTGGATAGGGTGCCAATCAAGCAGGCTGCTTTGTCCTGGATGGTGTCGAGTTTCCTGAGTATTGTTAGAGCTGCACCCATCCAGGCAAGTGGAGAGTATTCCATCACACACCTGACTTGTGCCTGGTAGATGCTGGGCAGGCTTTGGGGAATCAGGAGATTCATCGCTGAATTCTCAGCCTCTGATTTGCTCTTGTACTGCTACAGTACTTATCTGACTGGTTCAGTTAAGTTTCTGATCAATGGTAACCCCCAGGATGTTGATGGTGGGGAATTCAGCAATGGTAATGCTGTTGAATGTCAAGAGGCGATTGTTGGACTCTATTGTTGGAGATGGGCATTGCCTGGCACTTGTGCGGCATGAATGTTACTTGTCACTTAACAGCCCAACCCCGGATGATGATGCATGTGGGAACAGACTACTTCTGTATCTGAAGAATTATGAATGGTACTGAACACTGTGCAATCATCAGCGAACACTCCCATTTCTAGCCTTATGACGGAGAGAAGGTCAATGATGAAGCAGCTGAAGATAGTTGGGCCTAG